>NC_133234.1:13460445-13760445 GCF_040436345.1 Pagrus major | reverse complement strand
TAGAGACACCACAAACACAGACAGAGTAGCTGTTACAATTTTGGACAGTTCCCTGCTTGATGTTACATGTTGAGGAGCCGCTGTGTCTCAAATTCTTGCAGGGGCACGCAATGGCTTTCATCCAGTGGATACCAGAGGATTATCTTATCATCTCTTGCATCAGTAAAAGTTCACCACAGGAGGGCCAAATCAAGGTTGAACATGTAGCATTGAGCTAACACAAATAACTCAATTCTTGTGATATACACAGGAGGACCAGCGTCTTCCAGGTCTTCTATTCTGATTCTACACTCAATAAAAACTATAAGATTTCATTATCCCATCTCTCACCCCAGATGCCCGTGCGCTGGTGGGAGATGTAGTCCTCCAGTTTGGCCCTGAACCCGATCTGTCCTCCTCTGCGCCCCTCACTCCCGTCGTCCACCAGCAGGAAGGCCTGGTAGTTGTTGTCGAGGCAGCAGGAGTCCCGGGTCAAGTTCTGGACATAGTACTTAGCAGGAAAGCTGCCCTGAAAGAGGAACAATCAAGGGATATGATAGGATTAGAAACCTAGACTGTAAAGATGAGGAATTTTTCATTGATTGTTTCACAATAAAAGGGAACATGATCATGGTTGGCGGGTAGTTCAGTATGTAGGTACAGTGTCAGACCTGAGAGTTGACCAGCTGCTGTCGGTTATGCACTAGCCCCCACGGAGCGATGCCCAGCGCCATCACTTTGTTGAGGGGGACCGACGAGGCTGCAGTGGCATGATCCCTCACCGCTTCTCCGACACACCTGCCGACGCCTTCACGCAGGCCTTCTGTTATGATCCAGGCTCCTGGGAGGAACAGTCAAACCAGTGAATGTAAAAGGAGAAACTAAAAGTTTGGTTGATGCTGGAATTGAATGCCTGAAAAAAATGGCATAGTTACCTCTGTAATTAGTACCTAGGTTTGTCATAAGAAGCCATAAGAAAACATGATGTGTTTCAATGTACAACAACAGCTTTTCGCATCGCTGCTCTCACATTACTGTACAGTACTGTACTTACATTTCCCTACAACAATGTTTATACTAAAGCCAAGCATTAGTGACCTGTGTCTACACAAGTGCACCTTGCTTTTGTTTTTGCGTGTGTCTGATTAACTGTGCTGTAATCAGGGGTCTTTCAGAGAACAGCCACTTAAAGTGACCTCAGATGATGGGAGATCAGTATCGCCGTGTGCCAGCTGCGCTTAGCACAGTAGTCAGAAGGAAATGGTCATTGTAGTACCAAATTAGGATCAGACCACAGGGACACATACAGTGTACTGGAAAGACATAATGCAACAGCTGTATTTTTCTTGCTAAAACCACCATGGGTATATCATGCGTTTTCCAAGAAAGTGCTGATTCAGAAACTTGCATTATTAGTCAGTCGTTTTGATTTTTTTATGATTTTTGAGGGTTCTGACATCATGGGGAAAAAAAAAAGATTACACAAGCAAAAATATACAGAACTGAAAGTTATCTGTATTAAGGCTCTAATCTATATTACAAACATATACTGTTTAAATGGTTAATAAAATAGAAGATTCCTGATTCTGTCATTATGACCCTAAATGAACATTTTGAGCTTGTAACATGAGAGGTCGGCAAAATGATATAATCACCTCAAGGAAAAAAATATAAGTGATTTCAACTGATGTGACTAAATCACCTACAAATAGTTTTAAAGTAAGTCACATGAGGCCATAAATACCAGTTACTAGCATTTGTTAGCTGTAAAAGAGGTCCAGAAATCAGCAATTTGATATGTGAGAAAAAAAGGGAACAAATTGATTTAAGGCAACTAACAGAGATCAAAACATCTCAAATTCAGGTTTTCTGCTGGATTCATCAAATTAAATTTAAGACTTTTAAATATCACATAGAACAATTTTTCATACCCTGTTCAGTTACTTCAAAGTTACAGTTTGCCTTCATGAAAAGTAGCAGTCTCATTTTGATGGAAAGTCAGAAGGGACAATTCAGCCTAGAATTATTTATCATTAAATCAAAAATGTCAGTACTTCCATGCACAACATAACAATAATTCCTAAAGATATAATCAATTTTGTTTACACAACCTGGACCTGGATAAGCAGCAGAAAATAGGTGGATGAATTAACCAATCAAAATGTATTCTGTCATGTCAGGCTTTGCTAAAATGTGTTCAAACTTGCCCATAATGAAAAAAATTGCTACTTGAGCTACTGTAGCTTGCAATACTGACAGTGCATGCTACTGTATACTGCTACTGTACAGCCTCCTACATTCACAATCCACTTTCAAAAAATCTGGAGCTACAACTAACAATTATTTTCATTATTTATCAATCTGAAGCGAAGCGAAAAGCGACATCTCTAAATTGCTTCTCTGTCCAACCAAAAATCCAAAACCAAAAGACTCTTTTTCACGATCATAAATGACAAACAAAAGCAAATATTTTCTTCATTTAAGAAAATGGAACCAACAACTGTTTGACAATATTGCTTGAAAAATTACCATATAGATTAATAGATTATCAAAATAGCTGTTGATTAATGTTCTTTCGATTGACTGATCAACTAATCAATTAATTGATTACTCGCTGCAACTACAACAATCCCACTTTTAGTTTATAGATGAATAACGTTTCCTGACAGCTGTGATCAGTTACAGAAACATTGTATAACAAACATTACTGAGTAAAGCAGGTAAAAGAAAAATATTTAAAACTTCTGATAATCAAATTTTTAAGGACCTTCAGATACCCTGAATTTAGTAGCACACCAGTCAAAATATATTATTTTATATATATGGTGGACATACACTGTTAACAGTGTATATGTGTTCACAATGCTGTTAACTGGTGTGTGACCTATGACCCACCAGGATTTGTTTACCTGTGCTTTGTGAGGCTTTCACCAGTCCCTGCCTGAGGACCTCCCGTACCCAGGTCTTCACCTTTGTCCTGCCTTCTCCGCCCACTACAGAAACCACCAGGTTGGGTGAGGGAAGACCCCAGTGGGCTGTCATCAGGGTGTAGACCATAGACGCCGGCGTGTCCCATGACAGACGAAGGAACTGAGGTCCAAAAAAGAGACAATTATAGACATCTGATTGATTATTTCAAAAGTAACCACACTTATGACTTAAAATAGAAAGAACTGTGATTATACAATGCAAACACATGCTAAATTACACTACAAGTGGATTAGTTTAGATTAGTTAGATTAGCCTCTCAGTACAGATATGGGTCCTCTCTGTCAGCATTGTTAGTTTGCTCACTGTAAACACATAAGTAGGTTAAAGTTTAGAAAAAGCAGAAGTACTTAATTTGAATCATCATCTGGCTCATTTGCTTATGAAACACTTTGAAAACACAACAGATTTGATTAAAAAAAAATCGAAGGTATTTAATGAGGCATTCAGAGCCAACAAAGAGGCCACCCACATAGCTATGCCTCTTGCTGGCTCCAGCAAAGTGTATCTCTCCAAAGGCATCCGTCGGGTATTCAGACGAGTGCTGGGCGCTGTCCCAGTGGTTGACCATCGCTGTGCTAAAGTAGTCCCCGAGAGCCACAGAGGCATGGGCATCTCTGACACCCCCACACTGGCACAGCGCGCCATTGCTGCGAGATGTGAGAAGATGATACATGTGAAAACAGGATCATCTCCTGTTGCATCAACACAGTCAACAGACAGACATTATTACCAAAGGAATGTGCTCCGCAGAGCTCACAGTACCTGAAGGAATCTTCTACAAAGGTGGTGCAAACTCTCTTCTTGATGATTTTGGGGATCCAGCTCTGAAAGCATTTTCAACAGGTTAATGAACTGAATATATAAACAGGCTGTTTCAGCTTTAAGAAATCATATCCTACCCTTTTACGCCTGGAAATCATGTGGCTGCAGGGTGCAGTAAACCGTTCAAATGAGAAATGTTGACTTTGGCTCAGAGATATGCCTGCCATAACACCTGAGTGCGACTTCTGACGTGGTGCTGTAGTTTCAGCTTCAATTTTTATGGGTTTGTGAATGTGTAAGAGACGGAGAGGGTGTAAGCGGTGGTCACGTAGGCTACTACGGTACTGAACACCAGTATTTGCAAACCTACTTGTTAAAGTGAGGGGCCCCACTGTAATCTTCTTACATCTTGAAACTGGACTGAAGTCTCTTTCCAACTTTGACATTTAACTAACAACAGAACATTTCTTTTAAATAAACTAATTTCTAATCCACTGTCACACCAATAGCCGTGTGTAGGGATGCACGATGTGGATTATTTTCAGCCGATACCGATTATTACCTGCTTGTCACAGCCGATACCATTATTTCCCCTTTTTGTATTTTAAAAAAAAGTTAATTACCTGTTATTTATGCACACCTGAGGGTAAGAAGGGCTAAGATATAGTAAGCTAAGATAGATGATTTAATATTCTATTGCTGTAATTGATCAGGACCGATCAGGAACCAACTTTAAAGATGCATACAGGCAACTACTGTATCTGTGTGTAGATGCTGTGCTCGTCAAGTCAATGAAAGATATTTGGCTTTGTATTATTGGCTCCATCGACTAGAATTTCGCTGATACCAATAAATAGCAGATAATGTAAATTTCCCAAGATAGGGGTGGTAATTTATCGGCCTGATATTTATTGTGCATCATTAGCTGTGTGGATGTGTAAATACATCTATGTTTGACTGAAGAACCAGAAGAAGCCCATGTGTAATCAGGCTTGAGGAGTAATTAGAGGATTACGTAATTAGGATTAAAAAAAAGTAACTGAATTCTGGTGAAGTCACAGAAAAAAAGATGTAATTTGATTACAGATACATTCAGTAAAAAGGGGGTTTACGGACAGGATTACAATTTCAATATAAAGAATGAAATACTAATCTGTAAATACATGAGATAAAATATAAGTAATCTTATTCATATTTATTTTCTCTTGTCTTTATGTGTATATGTTTGGTACTGAGGTAGGTCACTAACTGTACCACAGTACATTTTGAATACAACCCTGTGTATAGCTGATAAAAATCATGGCTGCGTTCCAATTAGTTGTGCCAGCCAGCCCTATCAGTGAGCTTGGGGCACAACACCAGAGCCGCTGTGCTGGCACGTCTAAACGGAATGCAGCCATTCATCACGTTATTAATAACACCTGAGCTTGTCGAGTGAACATATGTCCAGAGACAACAGAGACAATTCTTACATCGTATTGTATTTATCCTTTGGATGTAGGTATGACGATCAATATGTGTGTTACAGCTTCAGCTAGCTTAAAGTACAAACCTTACAAAGCTATGGGATGCTAAATACAGCTGGTATGCTAGCTAGTTGTATGTGTAGCGTTATGATTTAGTTAGCTAGTGAGACAACGGGCAGAACAACATACACATTTATGGGCATGCTCTCGCCTTTGTTTTTGCAGTTATCGTTAGGTAAACGCTCATGTAGTTAACTGTTAAAAAATATCCATCCGCACCTTTTTGTCACAGTCAGTGACGTTCACCGGTTTATTAAGTTGTAAATCAGTTGAATGCGTATTTTCCGCAGCCAAGCTAACGTTGTCTTCACTTCCGCCGGTTTAAAGTTACACGTCACGTGCACTGTCAACATACACACCGTAAACTAGCCGGCGCTAGCTAAACATGCGACAAAATGCAAGTGTTAACACACAGCTGAGAGTAAGAGAGCCTTTGGTTTCCTAATAACAGAAGTATTCACTACACGGCCATTAGATATGTGCTGTCCCGAGCAGGCACATCGCTCGTCACCGTGACTCAGCCCCGCAGAATAACTGCCAGCCACAACTTTCTTTACAACTTCCACTTTGTCGGCTCCTCGTTTATTCATCGTTTCACTGCTGCAGTCTTTGCCAGACACCGCAATGAGTTCACAACAGGAGCAGAGTGATTTAAAGAAAAGCCTACCCACCTGATCTTTCTCAGATTTACAGATTTTGTCTCCGTCGCCTCCTCCTCCTCCTTCTCCTCTTGTGTCTCTCATGTTGTTGTTTCCTTTCTGTCCGATTCAGTGAAAGATAGGGAGGGGGAGAAGCTTCAGGATTTCTTTCTGACCATTTTCCAATGAGTAGGTGAATTACCTACGGAAATACCATTTCCAGACTTCCCCAAGCAGCAGTCAGGAAGGAAACCAGGTGCTGACACGCCGCACAGGTGAGGGTGTGGTTTTTACAAGTGGCTGACAATCTCCAAATACCTTCCTCCAAACTTAGAAACATAGGAGGGGCCAGTGAAAAACCAAAGGTATTTCATACCTGGGCTGTGAGCTGGGTCATTCCTGATTATAACCCTCTTGCTATCACTAGTAAGATCTCCCTCTGTTGGAAATTCAATGCTCCTGGCCACTGATTGAACATTTTGACATTGTAGAAGACAGACAACTAAAGACACACAAGCTTGTGCATTAAGCAATTTGCTGCTGTCACAGTTGCCTAAAAATATCACACAGTCAGGCCTGGATTACCAACAGGGCAATGCCTCAATTAGCCCAACAAGTGCATGGCGCGTTTGCATGCAGAAACATAGTTAACATCAGAATATGTAATAATTTAGATGAAATTAACAAATGATTTCTGTACTTAAGTATGTCGATTCTATAAGGTAATTTCTAGCCTGAGAAAAATGTTTCAGTGCCCTTCTACCCTTAAAAGGCATTGAAGCTCCTTAGAAAGTGTCCATATAAGTAGAATTCAACCTGCAGTAGTCTATTTTGCCTTCTTCCTCAGGTTAATCTAGATATTCATCAACTGTAACTCCACACACTTCTTCTTTATATTAAATATTTATTGTACAAAGCATTTAAATATTGAGGTGTTTATATTTTAAAAAGCAATATGATTAAATATTTTACGCAACATTCAAACATCCACAATCTATGTGCTTACAGAGCATAAATCAATTATAAGTACCAGTCAGTCAGAACATACACAGACAGACATATTTGGTTATAAATAGACAAGAACTGTTGAGAACTGTTCATCTTGTTAGTCCACAACTGTTGTCACCCCTCTCGGCCCTATTTGCCGTATCCATGCGGGTCGCGGGCCTTGTTCGACGTCGTTTTTCCGTTTGTGTTGCTGATGTGGTATAAGTCATTGGCCAGGTTTTGAATCTGGCATGTCCCTAACTTGCAGCCGTGCTGAGGCGCACGCCGGGGACGCAACTTCACTGCCATGCTGTAGTGATAAAAATGAGAAAGAGGTGGAAAATAAATAAGTAACATACATTTAGAAAAGTAATCTCCAGTTTTCAAATAAATCATAAAACTACAATTTAGATAAGACTTTATTGATTCCACAGTGGGGAAATTAACCTGTTACAGCAGCTCAACAGTCATGAACAGAGGGAAAACAGTGATTTATGATAGATAAAAATGAAGCAAGACAAAAAAAAAACCCGGACAAAATAATAATAATTAAAAAAATGAAGTAAAAATATTAAAAATAAAGACTATGTAGATCATACACACCTACAATTTAGGAATTGCTAAAAGCCAGTTAATTAGTGGGACGGAAATACACACTACAGGATTAGCAAAAATAAAGTGTGTAAAATGTGATGTGATACAAGAAAGCAGATGTTTTCAAGTATTTCTTGTAAGTAGAACCTCTGTAGTTTTCAGCCACTCACGATGTGTTGTGTGCTCTTATGTACCTTTCTTTCAGTGCGTCCAGGTCTAGATGTTTGTCTTCTGAGTGAAATGGGATGATCTTCAGTGCTTGAACATGCTGCTCCTGTGCGTCCTCTGATGCTTTTACCTCTGAAGTCTGGACGATGTCCCCTGGGAAGACAGCGTCTGACCTGTAGGCCCATCAGAAAAAGGTATTTATTAATATTGGAATTTGTGATATATAGATAAACTAATATGTAGTCCAGTTTTCTCCTTCTTTCTGTCTCAATATCTACATCGCTTTTGGGGCAGGAAAATCTTTATCTGGTTTATCTCTGTTATCATTAGCTTAATATTTACTGATGTTTTTCACTGACCTGTGAGTTGGTCTGAGCGGTGTGGCAGCAGTCAAAGGCACAACTAGCAGCAGCAGAACAGCTATCTCCATACCGCACTGGCCTGTGACAGAAAAAAAAACATCAAGTGGTGATGAGGAAAACATACTGTCCTGACCACACTCATTACTAATAAATGATCTGTACAACTAGAGAGAAGAAAATCAATAAAGAGAGCAATTATGATCCAATTCAATCATTATCAAAATAGCATTTACCGCCAAAGAAATCCCAAACCCTGCTGTGGCTTTTTGAGTAAACCATTCGTGGTCTCTTGCTGATTGTTGGATGCCCAAGTCTGTCATCCCGTCTCCACTTCTGGTCCTTTATAGTGTTGTGGCAGGCTGAGGGGGTGTGTCTCAAATGTACTCATACTGGCAGAGCAACTCCCACGCTTGTAATTAATCAGTTATGGTGGCTGTTTTATCCTCTATTTACAAGAGATGTGATGCTAACATAAACACACATATAACAACAGCATCCAAGCACAACATTGTACTTAAACTTGAGGTGACCTTGTACCTTGTGTGATGTTTACATTGACTCTTATGTTCACTCTTTGCTCCACCGACTCCCCCCCGCTCTCACTCCACTTGCTGCTGAGCAATTGTTCCAGAAATCATTCTTTCATCTCCATCACCTGCAGGAAGCCCGCACAGCCCAAAATAACCCCAATTCTCCTCCGGGCTTTTCTTTATCGCCCCATTTTTCCTGTGCCTTTTTCCCTTGAGTCACTTTTGCCGTCACCGTGTTTATTCCTGAAATGTCCTTCACTCACATGCCACCCCCCCCCCACCCCCCATATACAGTGTTTCAAAAACAACATCTCTATCTTACAACTTTCCTCAAAGATAATAAATCAGATTTTAGAAAAAATGTGATAACAAAAATTGAAGCACAGCTTTGTTAAAAATGGTCACAGAAATAAAAAAGGTTGAACTTTTTTTTAGTTTGGCACATGGTCAAATTCTAACATTGCTCTAGGAAATGATCCAATATTTTCTTATCTTTTAATAATACAGTAAACCCACAGTGAGCCAGTGTCACAAGTGACACGTTTAATGGTTTCCAAACTCCACACTCCTGTTTCTCCCAGCCCCTCTCTCTCACGCTGAATCACAACTTCCCCTCTGGAGCCTATTGTGTACCTTTCCTGTGACTACCATCTGGGGAGTTTGAGTTGAGCAGTGCACTGAGTCATCACTGGCGCGCGTGCACACGAGAGCATTAGCAGTCGATTGATAACGCAGTCTCAGGATTTAACATATGATTAAGCATGGATTACACCAAATGTTGTTTCGAGAGAAAAATCTCTTCAAAGGTTACAACTTGCATGATTACGAGGATTACGTGCCAAAAGAAAGTCAACACTTCCTGTGCACCTGCTGCTGACTGGCTGTGAGCAAGGGTTGTCTGAAACTTAAGTAAATGCGAATCACAACAGAAAACAAACTTTGTCACTAATAATGACTGAAACAATGAGTCTATTAACGGACAAGGCAATCAACAGAAAACGTATCAGCAAGTGTTTTGATACACAGTTAATTCATTGTTTGAGTCATTTTTCAAGTAAAACTTTCCAAATTCCCAAGCATGAGAATTGACGGCTTTTCTTTGTGAAGCTGGGACATAAACAGATAAGATGAATGGTAATATAGTGAAATGCAGTTGTAATATTATAAAATATGTCTTCATTCATGTAGGAGAAGTTAGAATTGTTGACAAATAATGTATATTGATAAATACGTAAAATTGACTTTATCACTGTACAGCTACATTATAGTGTGTTGAAAATAATTTGTTTATGTACACCTTTTAAATGCTAAATAGGGGAACTCAAATTAAAGTGTGACCCAAACTGCTGGACACAAGTTGTCCCCATACACATATACTGAAAAATGTATTCCCTGTATATTTGCATTGAAGTTGTCAAGCTTCCACATAGCCCTCATGCGGATCGCTGCCCACCCAGAGCCTGGTTCTGCTCCAGGTTTCTGCCTTGTTAAAGAGAGTTTTTCCTCAATTCTGTCACCAAGTGCTTGCTCATGGAGGGAACTGTTGCGAATTTTATATAAAGAAAATTTAATTTAAGTGATTTAAATTATGTTATTTTCATATTGGCACATGCTTTGATTACAAAGTAGATATAAAGACACAAAATGAATCTGTCCATACACTCTTTAAACTAAGATTTTAGGTGAGATAAATGTGAAAACAGACTTCTACCATTAACGTACTTCATTCTGCACAGTGAATGTCAAACATCCAAGTGAAGGAACAAGAAGCATATTTTTTTAGTAGAGGGTGACGTTAAGAAAATGACAAATACATAGAAAATTACTGTAATTGCTCCTTATTACTGTGTTTGAAATATCTAAATATATATGTGAGTAATTAAAGTTAACTGACTCTACTCTTTAAAAGATATTTACCACAACATAAAGTAGCCATACTATCCTGGGGACTCATCTTATGGGAAAAAAATATATACATCATACAAACGTATAGAGTCCAAAACAGATTTCCATTAAAGCTAACCGAGGTCAGGTGGGTTTAGGCTACATGCAGTTTATAGTGTCCCAGCCATTATGAGCTATTCTGTGTCAGGATGACTAAAGCAAACAGTCCTGTATTGCATACATCAGTGGCAATGGTTGTTTTCTTCCAATGGTTTAAAGGTTACTGAAGGTCACCGGTCTCTCAGAGCTCAGACTTGTTGATTTCCTGCACCTCAAGTGTCTTAATTCGTCTTGAAGGAATATATGCGCTCACTTCCAGGAGAGCACTTTGTCAGGACTCGTCGGACTTTTCTCCCACTATCGCTGACGTAGTGCGCATCCTGTTGTTGTAAACCTGCAGCCACCAGCCGGCCACTTCAGCCTTCCCGGCCGTGTTTCCTCTACCCACTGGGCACAAGAGTGAGCGTCCTGTTGTCATTCACTCACACATCATCTTCTCACAGATTATGACTTAAGGGCACTCTGCAACAGTGCAACAATTTATTTACTAGAATAAATCAGAATTTCAGCATGGTTTGCTGTCATCCCTTATTCTAGCTGATCTGATGGAGACTGGTGCCATCTGAAGTTTATAAATAGAGTAAAATATTTATGTTTTCTTTAAATGGAAACATTTTGTAATGCATATTCATCATGCAAAAGATAAATAACCTCTTTAGATTTAGAGTTGGATTGACTCAGCCATCAAAACAGCTCCATCTTGTGGGACTAGACTCGAACTGTACACACAATAATTAATTCACTGTACCTGTTCTTTCATTAACATGATGGAAGGATTTTGATCAATGTAATTAAAGACATTTTAAGCTGTAATCATTCAGCTGAAGAATATTGATGCTATCTTGGGTGACACCGCATCATCAGCTCCGGTGTTATGCAACAGCTAGAGAAGCGTGATGAAAACCAAATCTTAATGGTTATTTCAGTGATTCCCAAGCTATTAAGAGATTTGAGTGAAAGAGTGTGTTAGAGCTGGACACAGAGAGAGTGAGAGAGAGTCTGGAAAACCTGTAGGTTATAGGGTCAACACTGAGAGATATAAGCTTAGAGTCCATTAGTGGATTATAACCATAACCACTCCATGGCTCCTGTATCTCTCTTGGATTAAAGAGAGAGAGAGGGACGGAGAGAGAGGGCGATACAGAGATGTGCTGAGCGCATGAGTGTAACTGGAAAGCAAGTGAATTGAGTGAATTTGAAGGCAGAGCTTAGTTTACTGTGCATACGTGGACGCGAGCTGAAGTAAAGTTGCAGCGGTGACAACACTTTGGGTCAGTGATTTTGACACACCTACGGTTTATCACCGGCTGATTAAGTGAATTACACAAGGTAAGTTTAGACACACATCAAATGTTTGCAGTTTCTGTATGTGTGTGTGAAACAATTCAGTATGTACAGATTCAGCTGTCATTAGCCAGGCAGCATTTATCAGTGATCAAGCTGATTTAAGAAGATAAAGTATTTTACTGAAAGTCATTTTCTGCTCTTAAATGTCACATTTGTTGGCCTGTATTCTCACAATCTTGGTCAAAAACAGACCAAACACATGCTTTACATGGTGTATTTTGTCTGTCACTGTCATCCTCATCATCATTATTCTTGTGTAACTTTAATTTTGTTATAGCCTGAATGATTATCTCTGTACCTTTGCATGTGTGTGTGCGCAGGAAGCATGGACGTGGACCTGGAGGGGATTATCCAGTGCATCAAACAGGGCAATGAGAACGGTGTTCAGACACAGCTGCAGGAGTTCAACAGAGAGGTAATACCAACACACAGAAGTTCACACATTCTTGTCTGGACGATATGTTGCTGTAACATATGATAATGACTATCATTTTGTCGTCATCTCCCGCAGTTCGCCCAGTGCTTCTTCTTTGATGCAGAGGAGAGGGACCGAAGGAAGGTAAGTTGCTGCTCCTGTCCAACCAGTGCCCCTTAAACCTCACCTTAACCTTTTCTTAGCCTACATCCACCCCTCCCCACCCTGGCTCCATAGTCTGTATGTGATTAGTAATTCTGCTGTATCAGTTGTCCCTGATCCTCTCTCCTTGCATGCTCAGGCAGATTGAGCCCAGGCAGAGTGATTGAATAACCGACAGCCTGTGTGTTAATCTATTCAACACTTTCAGCTCTGTCATTTGCAGCCATTGAACAGCAGATCTGAAGCCGTATTCTCAAACATACTGTGGCCGAAAATAGCCCTTAACTGATTGAGTTAGGAGAAACTCCTAAATAAGGTCATAGAGTCAATTAAAGCTCCTTGTAGATTTTTGTCTAAAAGTAATTTAGATAACTCAAATCTATCTTTGATTCTGGCAAAAGGTTAAAAAGCCTTTTAGATGGCTATTTCATACTGAAATTCTTAAAAACATTGACAATGTATGTAGCGGCACAAATGACTTTCGTCTCCTGAGGGTTAGGGTTAGGGTCAGGGTCAGCTAAATGGCTTTCATCTCCTGAAGTCATCAAATTAAGGCTTTTTAACCTTTTTTGCCAAAAAAGTGCCTTGGATTTTTCTCTTGTTTGAACTTCAGTGTTCTCTAATGTGTTGAGACATTTCAGTTTTATGTTTAACGTTTATAAGCTAATCTTATCCAGTCTAGTTCCTTTTCACGCTCCTATGTATTGACGAATATTTAATTTCACATTTATTGACACATACGTAGTGAGTACATTAATTCAGAGACATGATGTCTTCCATAGCAACAGGGTCAACATCACCCCTTCTTTTAGTTTGGCTTAGCAGCTTTGTGAATAGCTCTTAAGAGGAAACTCTTTGTGTGAGTGTGAAGGAGTCCTAATAGTTTAACATAATACATACGCATGATTCCCAATGGTAACAAGAATATGTACTGATATTCTTTTTTCTTTTTTCTGCCACGTTGCTCACTGAAATCCAACTTTCCACCTCCTAAAGCAAAGAAGACTTGAGGAGGTACAGTGCTGCCAGAATTTGGAATAATACTAAAGTATTGGTTTTGTTGCACATGAGAAGGCCCTAACTTTAAATGTATTCTTTGCTCTGCTGTATTAGTTCAAGAAGAATAAAGTGAGGGACTACACTGATTCTGACTCTGACTATGACGAGTACGACCAGGAGGATCGAGGCCTCATCCTCAGACAGGTGCCTGACTCTCTCACTGTCTTGCCCCGAGGTTTTTTCAGTTGTTCCTTTGAAGAATGGTGTGAAACTAAGTGTCTATTTCTCTTTTCCTGTCCTCAGAATTTAGCTCTTGTCCTCACGAGGTTCATAAGAACAGGGGTTAAATCTCGTCTGTTGAGAGTGTCTCTACGCACCCTGAGAATCCTCTCCAGAGACAAAAAGGTCCTGGGCCCCTTTGTGACCGACAGCGCTCTCCTGACTCTGGCCAAACTAGCCGGCCTCACCACATGTGATGCGAGCGAGGAAGCCACCGACCCTGACACTGACTTCTACGACAACATCCTTGTCTCTCTCGCCGAGGCCAAAGTGTTGCAGTGTCGCACCAATGAGGACGATGGCGACATGGACGGCACCGACCAAAACGAAGAGTGCTGCGCCTATGACGAGGATGCCAAGAGTGACATCAGCAACGCCACCAGCGGAGATCTGGACAGCATCAGCTGGTTCGGGAGCCACAGGACCAGCATCAACGAAATGCACAGGGGCAGCATCAATCACAAGATGCTGGAGCGAGGCAGGAGGGACCGCAGGGAGAGCAAGATGGAGGTGGAGGAAGAGGAGCAGGGGGAGGGGGATTCAGGAGAGGAGGCGCAGAGAAAAGAGGCCATGAAGGTGTTGTGTAACGTGGTGTACAACAGCACCTGGGCACAGGAGAGGTTCAGTGCTCTCAGGTGGGCTTGCTCACAGGACGCAGACAAACACATGCACACAAAGACACAGCTGTTGGCTTTCTCACCTGCATTTCTGCATCCATTTTCCTACACTAGATCACTTCAGGGCATTTCCATTGAAGCTATGACAGTTTAGTCACAGCAAAAAAAGTGTAAATGAATCCATGTTATATATTTATAGTAAATAATAATCCTTCAATCCTCTGAATCTAAGTCGTTATGTACACATACACCCAGATTTGATTGAAAGCAACAAGTTCATGCTTGTTAACAGAAAAGCAAATCCCAAACTGTGATGTAAATTAACAGGGCAGACTGAGATAAAATGATGTTGTAAATCAACATATTTCAAGACAGCGGATGTCTTGTTATTGTTTCCATCAGGCTCATGTGTGGTCTCATCGAGCGTCTATCCTCCAGTGTCAGCTGCTCATCTCCCTCCAGTGTTCAGTTCTATGAACTACGTCTCATGTTCCTCATTACTGCACTACGGCCAGAGCTCAGGACTCAGCTTCAACAGGTAGATCCTTCTGATGTAACAATCCTCAAAGCTAAATCTCCTTTTGTTTATCATGACGCCTTCAGTTTATTCTGATATTAATACAAACAGACCTGACTTGTTCTGCACCTCTGAACTGGCTGTCTTCACACTCTCACACACATCATGTTTCTCTTCCAGGAGGGAGGCGTGTCCATCCTCACTGCAGCTCTGGAGAGCTCCCTGGAGGTCCAGTGGAAAGACCAGTATGTATGTGTGCTGGGCCCAACAACGCCACCCATCTCCCTTGAAGCTTCTCAGCGAATCATCGAGATCCTCAAAACCCTCTTCAACATCACCTGCAGCAGCCACAGGCAGGAGCCAAGTGAGGTCAGTGACCAAGTCCAGAATTAGGCCTTCAGGTGTAATGTCAGCCTCTGCATAAGTCAAATTAAATCATAAAACTTTGTTTTCCTTGACCCCTTCACACTTTATCCCAGAGATATGAGCTTTACTATGTGTCTACTGTGTGTTTTCTTCTCCCTCAGGACAATGCAGCTCTCTACCGACACCTGGTGGCGCTCCTGCGTGTCTGCCTGATGAGGAAGTGTATCCTTCCTGACGATATTGATGAACTGCAGGGGTGAGCATGAACACAAGTGAGGTTGGATAGCAAGGAAATGGCTATGACAACCATCATAAGTAAAAAACAATACAGATGCATTTAAATTTGCTAGTGTTTGTTTAATTAAAAAAAAGGATATTCAAGAAAACAGAAATAATTTTACAGGTGAATAATTCTACACGTGTCAGGAGAACAGGAGTATTAAATTATTACGAACTCATGAAAGTGTATTAAGACAAAATTAATTAATAAAAAAAAAAAATAAGGGAATAATGGAAGTAAGAGGTAAAAAAGAAAGAATTAAAACATGAAAGGGGGAATAAAGGGTGCATTTTGTAATCAGGTTTTTGTCATGCAGTAATTTTCTTATTCTGTCTCTTTTTACCTTTAATTTTGTTTCAAATGAGTTCAATAAACACAATACTGTCAAAATGATCTGGATACAGTATATACTCATGTATTTACAGCATGTACAATTTATATAATATATGTTTCTGAAAAATGTGTTTAAAAAAGATATAAGTGTAATCCTGAAGATCTATCGCACCCATGTTTTTATTTGATCAAATCAGATTTATTTTAGATTTTAATGTTCATATGAGGTGGAAACACCTTCAACTCCATACTGGATGTTTCCATGACGAGTTTTATAAAATACACTTTTGTTCATCAATATTTTAATCCCAGGTCGAAAATTCAAGTCTTTGGTTTGGTCCAAAAATATTACTTTCACAAAGAATCGCTGTTTCTAAAGTAATACTCTAAAATAATATTAATCTGTAAACATTCATCTGTACGTACTTCTAGATTTGATAGCATTTATCCTTTTCTTGTTTACTGACTTGAGGCTTCCACAGCTAGATTAAAATTTTCAATTGATCTGATTAAATTATTATAATAATAAATATATTTTTCCTAGATTGTATCTGAATTTTTATAGTTCTTAATTTTGTTTTATTTTATTTAAACCTTTATTAAGACCTTATTACCTGAATAGAACAAGCATTTGATTATTGTATCAGGGATGATTCCTCTCATGTTGTTGGGTCATTAATGTATATTTGTGTTTCACTCTATATTCTTGCATGAAGTATTATGTAATGTTGAACACTGCTATATTAGACCTGTAATCTTCTCTCCATCCCACAGTCACACAGTCAACCTGTTGTCAGCGCTGCCTCTCCAGTGTCTCGATGTGCTGCTGATGGTGCCTGTGGAACCCGGCTCACAGCAGTGCCAGGGGGTCAACATGGACTGTGTCCACACCCTTGTGATGTTCATGGAAAAACGCCTGGACTCGGTGAGGGAGAAAGTAATATACAGAGAGGAAACTGAATCATGAGTTTCCTCCTAAAAACAGAGAGCGTTTGTTAATACTGAAATGACCTGAGGGAGTCATCCATGTTTGTTTGCTTCTCAGGGTGATAAGATCAAGGAGAAGCTGACACCAATCCTCAATCTGCTGACAGAGAGCTGCAGGGCTCACAGAGAAACACGTCAATACATCAGGAAGCATGTAATGCACACAAACATTAAAAGAAAACTCATTTCATATTTTTCTTCTTACAATATTTAGACTATGTTTGAAGCTTGTATTTTTGTGTGTGAAACTGAAATTATAACTGATCATCAGATCCTGCCTCCTCTGAGAGACGCGACACACAGGCCGGAGGAAGGGTCCACTGTGAAGAGTCGTCTGATCCGTCTTATGACTCATCTGGATACAGATGTCAAACACTGCGCTGCTGACCTCATCTTTGTACTCTGCAAGGAAAATGGTAAGAGCAGACATCATTACTTTTCATTAGGGATGTACTCTGGATTCATGTTGATCTGATTTTTAAAAAATTTAGTTAAAATTGTTTTTTTAAAAAGTGTAAAAATACCTGTTTTTTTTTTTCTTCCTGAAATCCTCATTCCTTTTATATTTCCTCTAGAATCCATTGTATTGTGTTGTATATCTGTTGTATTGTGCATGAATTCATATACATTTCTTGAAAATTCAGCCTGACATATTTGGACTAGGCATTCCTCTAGAACTTATAATAATATTTATGTGTTTTTGAGCAATGCTTGTTTGCACAGCATGCATTACTAATTAGAAACTGTCAGGGGCGTTAGTCAAATTTTCATCAATTATTACCTATAAAATACCTTCCTCAACCGATTAGAAATAACCCCCCAAAAAATCATATTTTTGTGAATACAATTGTCACCTCTGCCTTCACTTCCTCTTCCAGTGAGTCGTTTTGTCAAGTACACGGGCTACGGTAATGCGGCAGGCCTGCTGGCCTCCCGGGGTCTGCTGGGCGGCCAGAGCTGCAGGGCCCCCACCACTGACGGCCAGTACTCCAGCGACTCTGACTCGGACACTGAGGAGTACCGGCAGGTCAAAGATCGCATCAACCCGGTGACGGGGCGGGTGGAGACGGAGCAGCCAGACCCCATGGAGGGCATGACAGAGGAGGAAAAGGAGGAGGAGGCCAAGAGGCTGATCATGCTTTTCAACAAGCTGTCCAGGTCAGTGAAATGACTCAGACACAGTATCTCTTATCAATCAAATCAAATTTATAAGTATAAATCTTCACAGTGGCAACAGTTTGAAAAGACGAGTCTAGTATTGGCTCAGAACAAGATTAAATGAGCTCAATGAGAACAATATTGATTATTAAATAGTCCATGTTTTTTTTCTACTCATTTATTTTGCAGAGGTGGTATCCAAGCGATGAGAGTGGATTCTGAGGGGAGGCTGGTCCCAATGATGGGACTGAGGGAAAACTCCCTCCCTGAGGAGAGAGAGTCTGGGTCAGAGAACGACAGAGACGCAGAGGAGGGAGAGAAGAACTGAAACGTGTCTCATCCATTCATTCAGTTGATGATTTTCTTTTGTAAATATTTTATTTCTAAAGTTTGACTGCACATAAATACAACATAGCTTATATTCTGAGACCGAACTAACTCAAAAAGGATAAAAAAAGAAAAGCTTTTTAATTTGTTCTTTGGATTCAGACTAATAATATAGAGCAGCTATAATGTCACACTGGTTTGAGTTAATAATGAAATTCTGAATTGATAGTAGATGTTAAGAAGTGATTGATTTTATGGTAAAACATAATATCCTCCAAAGGCATAATCAAGTCTTCTCACTGTACTGAAATGTGTATTTTAATGTATAGTTTCATTCAGTCTCTTCTATAGAGTTACTTCAGAGTACATTTGGAATATGCTAATATGTGATACACACAGTCGTTGGTTAGCCGTGCCCTTTGAAAAGAACAGATGAAATAAACTTGTTCAGTCTGTGGTGTGAAGTGATACATAACTGTGTCAGATTGTGCTCAGGTGAATATTATTGTGCTATAACTGTCTCATGTGATCAAAGATCATAAACATTTAGACTGATTCCAGATGCTCTGCTCACATCTGCACTGTCAAGTCTTACTGAACAGTTGGGTTCAAGGGTTTACTATTATGTCTGTTTATTAGAGGCTTTAGGCATTGTTACAGTATATTCATATCACTCTGCGCACAGAGTTCAGTTTTGATGAGTGAAACGTCTTTATCTGATTATAAATGTTGCTACATGTGGGAATTTATGTAATTCAATAAATTTGTTCTGACAGATCAGCATGTTAACTATAAACTAGTGCTGCAACAATTAATCAATTTGTTGTCGACCATTAAATTGATCGCCAACTATTTTGATAATCGATTAATTGGTAGTGAGCAGAGTAACTTTTTTTAGTCTATTTTCTAATTCCAGCTTTTTAAATGTGAATATTTCCTCCTCTACGAGAGTAAACTGAGTATCTTCGGGTTGTGGACAAATCAAGACATTTGAGGTCGTCATCTAGGGCTTTGGGAAACACTGATTAACATTTCTGACCATTTTCTAGAGACCAAACAACAAATCGATGAATCAAGAAAAATAAATTACAGATTCATCTCCAGTGAAAATCATTTTTAGCTGCAGCCCTGCTGTAAACAAATAAACAAATAGGAGCATTAATGGGATGACTGACAGCTTCTGGATGACATTGCATATTGAGAGAAATCTGCAGCTTTGCTTTACAGCAAAAGACAGAAGTGCACTTATATCAGGACAGACACGTTACCTGCGAAGGCAGAATGAATGATGAGTGAAAAGAGTTGCTGTTTACCTCTGGAGCTGAGTGACAGAGCTCTTTTATTTTGCTCATTCAACGCAACAGAAAGCAGCACGGTATCTTAGAAACACGAGCACCAATAAGATCCTATCAAATCCTAGTCCCATTATTTTATGTAAAAATATTAAAATTACATTTAAAAGCACATATTCATGTTTAAACATAGTTAAATAGATTTGCTTTGCTCCTTTGGACAGAATCAGTGCATCAAACACCAGAGAAATCATTAACACCATTATTAGTACTTGATCTGTTTTATCCGGTGTAGAATAAAGCTATAAAATGTTCATTAGCATGTAAACTTTGATTATTTCTGAGATGATTTTCTCAGGGTAAAGGATTACAGAAAAACAGTAAATAGTGACTTTCTCCAGGCACACAGTGTGTCAGTACATCTCCATCATCTCTTCGAGCGACATCTGCAGCTCCACAGACTGCAGGGAGGAGGCGCCGCCTACAACAGCCATATTCTTCAGTAGCTCCATTGAAGTGAGGACCACCTGAGACCGAGAAAAAACAGAACAGGCAGCAGAAGTCAGACGCAATGACAAGAATGACATGAGCGAGATGGCGAATTTGAGCTTGACAGAGGCCTTGAAATTCAAGAAAGCTGGAGCAATGAGACGTGTCACGCTGGTTTTCTTTAAAGTTTTGCACCAGCTTTTCATTTCACAGCATGTGCTCTACTGTAGAGGCTCGGGGGCAGAGAAACCTTTTACACCAGAGGGATCAGCTGTCACCAGCGGTATTCAGGCTTTGTTCCCCCAGTGCTATTAATCAATACTGAGACAAAATTGCCTCTTGAAAAGTGCTGCTGACTACAGCTCCCTTGAGTGGGCAATTTTGGCGGTTTGATCACTCATGAAATTTGATCGAGGTATGTGCAACTGAAATACTGCTTTAAGGTATTTGAGAGCACAACACTGTCTGTGTGTTTCAATAATTTAGAGGTTGCCTCACCTCCACTGTGATGAGCTTCTTCTCCCAAGGCTTGTTGTCTGGGTCAGGCCACTTCTCCCCGAGGCAGAAGAACAGGGTGCACGGAGGGGAGTCTCTGCCTTCAATGAAGTCCAATATTCCTAGAGGGAAAGGACAATCAGTCACTACATCGAGCCAACAAGACTGCATATGTATTTACAGGTACCCCCATCAGAAAGCTTGTTCCTTTCACCCACCTTGCACAAAGTCCTTGAACATGTACAGCGGCTGAGGCTCCAGTTTATAAATCTCTCGGGGCACTCTGCTGCTGTCATGCTTGGAGAAGCTCCAAAATGCTTTGATTTCGCCATGTCGCTGGCCGTAGAATACATGGCCCGACACCCCAAAGTCAACGCCATCGCCCAGCTTGTCCAAGATGCGCTGGGTCAGATTGACTTGGGTTTGATCCAGCATCATTCCAGGACTTGGCAGGGAGACGAGGGAGAGGCCCGACGCAGGATCCACCACTGTCCCGATGAGCTCAGGTCTGACATGAAGACATTGATTCATTAGATTTTTTATTGAATATTAGGCTATTTGCCCATGAACACTAAAGGAATAGTTTGATATTTTTGGCCTTTAAGGAAAAAGTCACCCAAAAATGAAAAATCAGTCATTATCTATTCACCCCATGCCGATGGAAAGTTGACGTTTCGTAGTTTACAAAACATTTCTGGAGATTCACAGCAAAACAGCATTCAGCGTTTTCCTAAATAACTGAAGTAGATGGGGACTTGTTTTAAGACATTAAAAAACAGCGCCAAAAAAGCAAACCCAAATTGATTTGTTATTTAAAGCTTTTTTCAAGCTGAAATCTTCACTGTAGCCACTAAGCTAATAGCGTTAGCTCGCATCCCTCATGGGTGGACTATAAAACTTCACCTGACTTTCCATCAGCATAGGTGTGAGCAGATAATGACCGAACATTGACATCATTCTCATATCTGTACACTAAATATGTAGCTACAACCAGGATACAGTTGGCTTAGCTTAGCACAAATACCGGAAACAGAGGGAAACTACTAGCCTGGTCCTTTTAACACTCGATGCCACTGTTTAAACAGAGCCAGGCCAGATGCTTCCCCCGTTTCTTGTCTTTTTATGCTAAGCTAAGCTAAGCTAAGCTAAGCTAATCAGCTCCTGGCCACAGCTACAAACTGACTGTTGCACTTACATTTTTTTTCCCCCGGGATGATGAAGGCATTACCTGTGCTCCACTCCACTGTGATTCTGATTGACTCGCCCTGATAACCAATCTCACTCCTCATTCCTAAACTTAACCAACCCAGCCAACAAAGGCAAAGAGTAAGAGCCAATCAGAGGCAGAATAGGGCGGGTCATGACTTCACCATCCTATGGGAAATAATGGCTTACAGTACAGACATGAGAGCACAATGACTCTCCTCCTATCTCTGACTCTGTGCAAGAAAGAACAGCATGTATTCAACAAAATCCGACTGCCCCCTTTAACTATGAGAGTCAATTTGAAGATGAACTGTGGATTCTGAACATTCGTCCGACATGTTTCCTTTGATGAAAGCTTTATTTTGATGTTACCTGTAGACCAAGCGGATTCCAGCTTCATTCTCAACCATCTGCTCCGACACCTTCACCCCTCTGTAGTACACTGATATCCTGAACTGAGTCTCTGATGATACAGAAAGAGAAGCAGTGTGTGAGGAGAGGCTCCACTCTTCACTGTATTCCTCTTTAAAACACATTATTCAGTGACTGGTTTTATTTTTACACTGACAGGCCTCATTGTTTTAACGGCCTTATGAAAGATATTTTATGAGGGAAGTCATTGCTGAGTGTAAATTGCACGTAAATACAGTGGCATCCATCATCTCACTGAAATTATCTCCACCACTGGTCCTGCTCATGGTTTCTAGGAACTGCTCCGCAAACTGCCCACCACAGGCCCCTCCCATGGCTCCCTCCATTGGACGTGCCGGTTGCTCAGGCAACCCAGCTTCACCGACTGCACTCTCAAACGTTACTGGATGCTGCTGTTGCCCAGGCAACGCACATCCACCAATCGCAAGCTGGTTTTGGAGCTGCTGTTGCTCGGGAGGAGGCTCAAAGCCTGCGGTGCCCTCTGTGGAAAAGTTGGAGAAAGTGAAAAACTATCTTTCTCTGGAAAAGTAGCTGGGCATTGTTTTCTGCTTGTGCAGCGAGGAGGAGATGATGAGCAGAGACGGTACCTGTGTCAGGGCCAATGTTCAGTCCCTTCAGACACTCCTGGAGGATATCATGGCTGGCAGCGGATTCTGCTGGCAGATATTGATCAGCTCAGAGATATTCAGAGAAGGGATTCCAAATTCCTCGCTATCAGATAAATTCACACTTCTGAGATACAACACTCATGCCAGGAGATAATAAATATTGATAAGCTCAGAAACGTGATTCCAAATTCCTCACTAGAAAATTAATGATCTGATAGATTTACCTTCTGAGACACAAAACTAACGCCAAGAGATGATAAATCCCTCACCTGTAAACACAGTTTCTTCTGAAAGATAGAGACAGTCATCAAGGCATGCCTCCAACTGGCTCTAAAACATCACAGACACACATCTGTATGAGTTCATATGCAACTACACAACAACACAGCATTCACACTTTTCTACAATTCTTACTTCTTGTATAGGAAAGCTGACATCCTCAAACAAATCGGGGTCGTCTTGGTCCTGGGATCCAGCAGAGGAGTTAGCTTTGAGAGTGAAAGCAAAGAGCTCAGTTCTAATGTGCTGCTTACTATCTTTTAATCATTCATCCTCCTCAGAAACACTCCTTTAATCTTATAATCCCCGCTACAAATGGCATTGACTTGCATGCTCTGCATTTGCATATTGACAATTCTCATCCACTGAGGCGTGACTCCAGATAGAATACAAGTTGGAGAGTGATGTGGAGGTAAGGAGGGACTGTACAGGCCTGTGTGTGGCCACGGTGATAGAGAGGTGCTCTTTTACCCACATGTGAGCATAAATGAGCAGCATCTGTGGCGCATATACTGTATTATCTGATTTTTGTATTTCATCTAATTTGCAATCGAGTGATATGATAGACCGTCTGATGCCTCCCCCTTCCTAGGATTATAGTTAAGATACACAGGCTGAATAATTCTGCATGAATAAAACAGAGAGAGAGAAATGGAATCTGAATACACATCTTTTTTTGTGCAGATCATCACAGGAAACAGTCTTCTTCTTCTTCTTTAACTGTCTACTACAATAAAAGACCAAATGGGGGTCGTCTTTGATCCTCACCTCCTGATGCCGAGTCATCCGGCCAGTGAAACACTTTATGGGGGTTAGCAGCGTCGTTCTTGTTGTCAGAGACCATTTTGAAGCCTTTGACTCGGAGGGCGCTGCGGAAGTTCCTCTTCCAGACCGAGGCGTCTCCCTGAGCCCGGCCGTTGCCGCTCACCTCCGCCCAGGCCTGCAGGGAGGAAGAGGTCATTACATTACAGCCACTGTCACTAGAGCTAGTCATTTATTTGCAATATATATGAAATTATAAAGGAATTTTAGATCCATTTAGAAATAATGAATCACTCTAGAATTACTGGGATGATTTTGCAGGGGAGTGAATTTTACCAAACAACCAGGGAAGGCCCCGCTTTCACAAATGATCAGTGGATGTTTGCTGCGCATGCAGTGCAAACTCTCATGTATCAAGTACACAACTGGACTAAATTAGGTAACACCTTGTTGATCAGTCATGGAAAATGAGAACCTTATGAGTTTTCCTTTGGTAGCAAGCATTGACAAAATTGTTTACTTTGCTTACTTGACATTGTACCTCCTTCGATGTGACAAGGAACCTAACAAGAAGGGAGGGGTCATTACGTCACTCAGTCATGCTATGGTGCCAGCTGTGTTGAAGTCTATGGGAGATCCATTGAAAAACACTCAAGAGACACACTTCAGAGTCTAACCTAACCACTTTTTTTCCCCCAAATGATTGACAGGACTGATTATATCTTTCTCAAACAAAATCGAGGGATGAACAACGTGCCGATAAAAGAATCAGTCGTTAGCCTGCTCTCTGAAGTGTGTTCTTTCCTTTTCTGGAGGCATTTCTTCATCAGAAGTCATACGACGTATGTTGGGTTTTAGTGAATGCATCTCCCATAGACTTCAATACAGCTGTCACGACATTCTGGCACCAAAGCGAGATTCAGTGACATACATTGTGCGATACCTTCTACTATTCCCCCATTTAGTTATTAAATATGATATCATTTGTGATGACTGTGAGTTACCTTGAAGATGAGGATGTCAGTGTCGGAGGAGTCCTGTCTTAAAGCATGTTTCCATGGGATGGAGAACTCTGTCCGCTCCGGGTTCGTCCACTGGACTCCAGGATACCTGCCGCTGTCGATGCGAGCCCGCAGCCACGGGATGAGCAGCGGTTTAGAATGAGACATTTCTGCAGGAGCAAGAACAAAATGTCACATCTGCAGTGTCAGTGCATCGGTCTGCTGTCATTTAGGTCACTGAACTGTAACGTGATTATCTACAATTTAAAGAATGTAACAGCGCACATGGAAGAGCTGAATCAGAGAAGAGTTTATTGACAACATGGAATAATTCTTCACACTATTTATTTAAATCAGAGTAGCTGAGCCAGGCTGGATGTTACACCACCGTAATTATTCACAGTGATGGAATGTAACTGAGTACATTTACTCAAGCACTGTGTTTAAATATAATTTTGAGGTACTTGTACTTGAGCATCTTCTTCTGCACACTTTAGAGGCAAATACTGCAGTTTTTGCTCTACAACATTCACTCGCCAACTTAAGTTACTGGTTACTTTTCAGATTACATGCCGCATCAGAGCCAAATGAGTGACTTTTTAAATTAACCTATTAAAAAAAAAGATTCAGACAATCAAAAAAATGCACAATATTAGATCTGATAATTGGCCAAGCTGATAATTTACATATAGGTAAATATACTGTATGTATAACTTACTTTGACTTGTATTTTTGGTACTTCAGTACATTTAATATCAGAGACTTCTACTCAAGTAGTGTTCATTTGGGCGACATTTTTTAAAAACAACATTCTAAAGATATCTTTATTTTTACTCAAGTATGACTTTTGGCTACAACACTGATTATTATACATGTACTGAGAGGTATATATATTAATTAAAAAAAACTTTCAGGTCCATCTTAAAGTACTCTTTCCTCCTGCAGATGGCGCTATTAACAGCTGGATTTGAGCCTTTTAAAACATATTGTCCAAAGTATCAGAATAGAAGTAAAAGAGAGTAAATACAGTAAAAAAAAAAAAAAAAAAAAAAAGCAACTTAAGATTTGCATGTTTGAATGTAAAAAAAAATCTTAAATATCCTGATGCATGTTCAGTTTAACAGAATGGGAGATCTCTCTTTCTATCTTTTCTTAATGCCACTAAATAATGAAAGGTTGAAGAACAAATGAGCAATATATGAATATTTGAGCATCAGCAGCCTCATCTGTGCAGTGCTGTGGTGCAATTCCTGTGTTGCTAAAAAGAGGAAGCAGCCCCTCAATAACACAAATTCTCTAATATAAGTGAAGAAACAGCTCAATTTGACTTAAAAGCTTAAGTTTAATATTATTACATTAAAATATATTCAAGCATGACAAGTAAAAGCACTCCTTCTGGAGAATGCCTCCTTGTAAATGTCAAATATCAACGTTTCTTCTGTTTCAGTGTATTTTTGCGTTTGAAATAGAGGTGAAACAAGCGGGAACACACAAGTACAACACAACAAGTCAGAGATGGATACTATACAGTGTAAACAGAGGCTACACGTTGAGTATAAAAAATGACACAACACAACAATTTCACAACAAGGCAGCACAACAGGCGACATGACTCAACAGCACTGACCTTCTCCTACCTGCAGCGACGAGGTGTCCCGGGTCAGAAGGCAGGATGACAACTGTGTGAGTGTGTGTGAGCTGTGTGAGCTGCAGCTGTGTGTGTCAACCTGTCACTAAATCCTTAAATACCGTCAGAGTCCGAGCTGCTGCCCGCCGGACGAGGTTTTCTCGGGAAACTCCGAGGCGAGGCGTCAGTTTCGTTTTCCAAATGTGACGTCACCCCGGAGTTTCATTTACCGACGGTCCCGCTAGGTGGGGCAAACAGACACACACACACACACACACACACACACACACACACACACACACACACACACACACACACACACACACATCCAAAAAAAGTCCTCTGAGACTGTTACACTATCATATATTGCATCATTGCATCATAAAAAGCAGGATTTTACTGTTGCAGCTCACAGTGATGAAATGTAACTAAGTACATTTACTTAAGTTACTGTACTTGGGTAACATTTTGAGGTACTTTACTATCACACTTTACTTGAGTAATTCCGTTTTCAGTTACTTTATGCTTTCACTTCACTATATTTATGGAGGCAAACATTGTGCTTCCCCCCCTCAATATAGTTATCTGATATTTTAAGTAACTAATTACTTTGCAGATTACATTCTGCATCAGAGCCAAAAATAGCCCAAGTAGCCAAGTAGTTTTTTAAATGGGCTGAGAATCAGTCAACCCAGCATATAGCCTACATACAGGCAAATATATGTATAACTTTTTATACTTGAGTTCATTTAATATCAGATACTTTGAGACTCATTTTAAAAAGTAATATTTTAAAATTATAGTTGTTTGTGGTGGAAGAGAACTGTTTTGTACAGGACTGTATTATCTTCATTATGGATTCATCTGCTGATTATTTTCTCTATCAATTGACTTATTGTTTCATAAGTATTGTGAAAACAGTGAGAAATTAACAACTTCCATCAATCCAAACCTAAAATATAAAAAAATATTTCAAATGATTAAAATAACTAAAAGGAAAAGCAGCAAATCATCACATTTGAGTGGCTGGAACCATGAAATGCTATGAAGAATGACGTCACGATTAAAATAATTGCCAATTAATTTTCTCTCTTGACTAGTCGTTTAAATAAACTATTAAGTACATGAATTTATAACAAAAAGTAATATTTAATTAGTGAAGTTGTAATGAAAGATGTCTAATTTGTAAAGAAAAACAGTTTCCCTCTGAAATGTAGTGAAGTAGAAATAGTGGCACAAGAAGACAAAGTAATATCTTAAATTTGTACTTTAAAACTTAAGTAAATTTAGCATACTTAGATTCCACCACTGAAGACATTTTAAAAGAAGTTCAGTTAACTACAAATTCTTAAAATGTTCTCTTCTTCTGTGGCTCTGCAAATATTTTTTATTTCAAAGTTAAATGGATGCCACACGTCTTCTACTTTGCTAAAAAGTGGCACTCGAGACCATAGCTGTGATGTCACAAATCATGCCCGCAGGTGCAGGGGTTAAACCGAGATTCAATGTGAACACTCTCCTTCTTCAGCAGATGAACGTGAAAACAGCCTTCATGTGTCGAACAGCACTGACAAAAAGGTCCAACATTCATGTCAAAGAACAATAAGCAAATCACACTTTGTAATGAAGGGGGACTTTAATTCTATCTTTAGTTCCCAAACAACACTGTAATACCTAAAAAGCCTTTTGAATAAATGAGGACCAGCCAACATGTCCTCACACAGATGGATGTAAGAGAAAACACACAGTAGGGAAATGAAACACCATTTGTTCTTTGCAGATTTTATTTGTTTCTCAAATACAGGAGAGTTAATGTACAGAAGGACAAAGAATTTCATCAAGAACTGTACAATATTTACACGTCTTTTTTTTCCTTTTTTTATGGAAAATTAGATTGTTTTCAAAATAAGTCATAGTATGCACAAACATCAAAATGATAAAAATGAAATGACTATTTCCTCTTTAAATATTACTTATTTATACTCCTTCTTCCCACAATGGGAAATGGATAGTTTACTTATTTTTCTTTGCACCTGCATGACTGATGATTGAACTGAAGCACAACAATGTTAAGTTTCAAATAGATTTTCCCATTCTTCTCTTCTTCTTTTCTTTTCTTCGTTTGTTTTTTTTGTGTTTTTTTTTTAGTTATTTTACACCCACCGTGTTGCACCCAATGTTTCTGTCTTGACGTCTGTTCGTTTGTATAGAGGGGAAGACGGCTTGGATATGTGGGTTACGATTGTATACCGAACCTGTGGGAAATAAAAAGGTATTTAAAATGTTAGGGCAGCGACCCAGTGCTTGTGAGAGTTTAAGTTAAAAACCTCCTCATATAAATAATAAAAATGTGTTTATATATTATCACACAGCGGACTGGGGCTGCCCTTCACATAGCACAGGATGAGAGAGAGATAGAAAGAGAGAGAGAGAGAGCGTTTATTATCACATTTCATGTTTCTATCCGTGGACGAGTCCATGTTCACGCTGCTCACGGCACACTCTACACGCAGTTTTTTAAAAAGCATTCTCACCCTCTTCCACTCTTTTCAAAAGCCAACAGCTGATGTTAGTCTTCAAAAAATAATTTATGTAAAAACTAAGTGGTAATAGTTTCTCTTTGAACTATCGTCTTTATGACACACAGTTAACAAGATGTCAGTGGCTCCTCCTCCTCCTCCGTTGACTTGGCGTTACGGCTCCTCCTCTTTTTGTCCTCCCGCCTCGCGTTGCTCCCTTTTCACCGGCGGTCAATTCCCTCTTGACCCGCCGAGCGACCCCTGAACAGGTGGGGTCCCTTCCTTCTCACAAAGTACGACATGTCTTTAGTCATTGATCAACAACAAGAAAAAGAACAAGAGGCCAGTGTCCGAGGTCACATGAACAGACCCCCTTGTGTTCGTCAAGGGCCTCAAAAATTCATCCTCAGATCTTAGAGATTTGAAGAGGGTCGGGGGGGCTGTACAGTAGGATCCATCTCTGTCCGTTTTTTGTATTTTCTTTTTTAAAATCCTCTCGCTTTTAATTCATTTCCATCTCTCCGTTTTTGCCTCAGGCTTTGGTGCTCAGTGTGAGCAGCTCGATGAAGGAGCCGAAGAGGGTGTCCAGCCAGCTCTGGTTGGCCATGCACTGCTGCACCACTTCCTCTTGGCCCGGGTCCTCAGCTGCCTGCTCAATGGTGTTGGTCTGAAAAAGTGGGACGGAAACACAGACAACTGTGATGCCAAGACTCAATTGAGGAGAAGAAGAAAGCATATACAAGCTGGCTGTGTGTAGTCTATCTAACAGCGTATATTTCAGTAGCTTCATGCCAAAGCGCTACATTTTCTAGCATGTTTGTACTGACAGAACGAGCTCTAAAACGAAAATATCTTGGCAATAAACTTGTTTAAGGGCCTGTGTCCACATAGCGTTATTTTCTGAGCGCCAGCGTCTCTTTTCAATTGCTTCAATCGCTTCGAGTTAAAAATCTCTGAGCTTTTCAGAAAGGCACTAGCGTCACCACTGTTGCTCTTTTTCAGGAAACTAATCATATATTAAATGGGCCGGGACTTGTCACCCATCACCATGGTAACCACAAGAAGCAGGAGAAGCTTGTTCTGGCCATCACGGTCTATCCTGAGCTTTTTCAGACAGAAAGATTCATAATAGAGAGAGGAAAGCCTGTTTGTGAGAGGTCAGCCATACACTGAACTTTGGTGGCGAGTGTTAACCGTGTAGTCAACGTGTTGCCATGGTGTCAGCTAATGTCAATCAAAATCAACGTGCAGTGTTGCCAGTGCTTTTCTGCTAGAGTGAACATTATGTGGACATGAGCCCGAACATGACTGAAACATACACAAATGCTAGAAGTGTCCTGCTTACCTCTTTCTTGCACTGTAAGAAGGTGTGGTATTTATAGTGATGCAGGGAGTGGTAGAGACTGTAGATCCGATATGTATCGGCTGACAGTTTAAGGTCCTAAAAAGCAAGAAAAAAAAAGAATCATGTTAAGATGCAATCAGTTTTAAAAAAACAAAGCCGCAGTGAATAATAATCTTACAGTTCTGTGTAAAAAAAAGTGCAAGTGGAGCAGGTTTGGAAACTTGCAGCAGGTGTTAGAGGGGAAGCTGGGACTGTTTTACCCTCTCAGACCCTCGTTGTCCATCTGTCACCAGCCCTACACTGTCACTGAGCTTTTTATAAGTAATGGTTAATTTTACTGATGGTTTCTGTGTCACCCAGAAACCAGAAAGAATCACCTGATTACAGATTAAAATCTCTCACGATGGTCCACAAAGGTCCCAGTGTGTTTAAATATTTCTATATATATCTATATCTCAAATAAAAAAAATGAGAAAAGGGTATTTTTACTGCAGTCGCTTCAAAATACATGTAATTACCTAAGGCTCACACACACTCCTACCTGTGGTTTAGGCAGGGACTTTTTGACTCTGTTGAGGGTCTTGCGGTTGTAAGCATCCCCGCTTAGCCGCACCCTCACCACTCCTGTGTCCAGGGGGTCTACAATTATCTGTGGGTATGCATGCAGGACCTCCTGTCAGGAGAGAGGCAGAAAAAGGAGGATACAAATCAGAAGCTGACACAGGGAATGATCCGAGAAAAAAGGGGGAAAAAAAACAAACAACAAAAAGGCTTGTGTAAGTGATTATTTTCATTACCATTAAATCTGTTGATTATTTTTTTTAAAGAATCATCTAGCATATAAAACTTAATGTGAGTTGAATATACAATGACATTAAATTAAATTTAAAAAGCAGCTAAAAAAGGCAGCTGTGAACAGCAAACATTTGACATTTGTTGTAAATCAACTTTCTGTTTTGAGCCTAATCAATTTGTTTCAGCGCTAGAATCCATTACAGTAATGATACAGCTTATAAATGAGTCTAGCGTTGTTCTTATTAAGCGCCACCAGGCCATTTAACAGTGGATTTGTTTCCTGCGCCACATACAGCAGTATATTCTACAGAATGTAAAAAAAGCAGTTCCAGTTTTAATGAAAAAACATGGTGCAGTGAAATAAAAACTGACAGAAAAATCAAAGATGTTATTTCAGTCAGACATGTCAGGGACGGAGTGAGAGAAGCAGTACATTCAGGACAGATTACCTGGTGCTGAGAGCTCATGCTGATTCTCCTCAGCAGCCTCCTCTTCTGTTCGCTGAGGATGCTGTCAATCTTCCTCATCGGTGGGAGGTAAAGCTCATCTGGTGGCCAATCAAGGTAGAGGAAGTTTCATTAGTCATCATTCATGTAGCTGCCAATCATTTTAATACCGAAGACAGATTCAAAGCGGCTCTCACTGGCTGCTGATCTATCAGAGTTCCCGGGGCTTCCCCTCAGCCTGTCACACCTTGTTTATTTCGATTTCAAACAACATTTAAAGATTTATCAAAATATGCTACAGAATTTTCAACAATTCCCCTGCTACCTGGCAGCTTCTGCTCATCATTGGTGGTGATGTTGGTTCAATCTGGCCAATGCAATTAAAATGCCTCAATGAAGACATTTAAGCTGCAGAAAACATGTGACCAGACAGGCAGGACTACATGTCAAGGCCCAAGAGCCAGTGCGTGCATGTTTGCAGGTCTCACCGTCTGTGTCCTCCAGGGCTTGGATCATGTCGGGGTCCAGCGCTGTGCTGACCAGCATCTCCACGTAGCTCCTGAACATCTCCCTCATGGCACGGTTGTTCACTCCACCTTTCACTGGCACTGGGTGGACAAAACTTTGACTTTAAAAACGGCATGACATAAATAGCAACTGCTTTGTTATTTCCTCCTTGTTAAACTCCTTTAAAATGACTGAAAGATTCAAAATGGCATCTCACTTTCGTTCTCACTAGCTGCCTCCTCCGATGAGTCCGAGTCAGATGATGAAGGTATCTCCTTCAGCCACTTCTTCCTCTTCTTGGGCGGTGGCTCCGCCTTCACTTTGGCCGGCTTGGACTTGGGTGGGCGCTCAGCCTTCTCTTTCTCCTTCCTCTCCACCGCTTTCTTCTCCTCCTTCGCTCTGCCTCGTTCTGCTGCTGCTGCGGCACGTTTCTCCACTTTCTCCTGCTGCAGCTGCACTCGCTTCTCCTTCTCCCTCTCCTTCTCTCTCTCCTTTTCCCTCTCCTTCTCAGGCTCCCTCTCTTTCTCCTTCTCCTTCTCCCTGGCCTTGAGCACAGCTGCTGGAGCCTCCTTCTTCTCTCGTGGTTCTTTTGTTGTCGTCGTGGTTGCTGATCTTGTTTTCTCCCTCTGTTCGCGCTGCACTGGTGGAGCGACTCGCTCCTCTTTCTCAACTACTCTCTGTGGCGCCTGGCTGGCAGGAGGTGAAGCCATTTTGGGGAGGGACTGGCGTCTGTGATGAAGAAATTGTTTTAGAGATGAAAGCAATTTAGAGTTTAATACAATTTATATATATTAGGGCCGAATACAATATTTTGATCTCCGGAGCTTTGGTAGTAATCTACATAAAGAAAGCATCTTTTAGTTTAAAGGTGCACTGTGTAGTTTTGGAAAAGAAATTCAAACTCAGAATTTGAATATTTACAATATTAATGAGGTAATAATACAAACTCAGAAATATTTATTCTTTCCGTAACGGAATAATCAAGCTTTTCTCAGAGGAATACAAAAGCTCCCCAGAACACTGTTTGAAGCTAGAAAGGTTTAGGGTCCGCCAAATATGTACAAAGTAAAACAGTATGAAATTGTGTTGTCCTTTAAGGTCAGTTTGTTTATTCAGTCATAAAAACAAAGTTTGTTTATTTAGGCATAAATAAAAAAAATAATCTCTTCTGATTAAGATTTCTTTCCCAAAACTACATAGTGCACCTTTAATTAAAGGCAATATTTCTTTAAGGATTCTGCTATTCTACAATATTGTTTTTCTGTATTATCATTGAATAAAAAAAGCTTTCTAAAAGCTTTGTTGTTATCCATGCATGTTTGTGATACATAGAGGTTTGTTTAAACAGGGTCCGATCTATACACTTTGTGTGACGTAATAACAGCTACTTTGCAGTTCGCCTTTATTGACAGCCTATTTTTAGCAATATGAATAGAATTTGTTAAATGGCAAATACCGGTACCTGAGAGCAGGTGTAGCTCTGCGCCATGGTCTCCGAGAGCAGACTCTGACATAGTCCTTCTTGTTGACATTCTCCAGAAACTTTACATAGATTCGCTGGTATCGCCTCTTGGCATCTCCGAAGTATCCAAGATACTGGGCCAGAAATGGGGTATAAAGATTTAATTAGCCACAACTTTCAGTGTTATTAATATAGTGTGGATGCATATTACAGCATATACTATTTTTATGTGATGATGCAGCTAAGACAGTGTAAAGAGTCCAAATCAACGTGACTGTTTGCAGGTGTGGTTGGATCACTGAAGACTTGGGGGGAACTCACGTTGCTCGTGGCGCAGAACTGTCTCTGTCCATCTTTGATCTCTGGGCTGAACTTCTGCAGCAGCGCTTTCTGTACCCTCCAGATGGGTGGAGGCTCACGGCCTGTCTGCAGGGCCAGCTGTGCCCAAATGCATGACACACAGGTTAGTCTCTGTAACTTGGCTCAACTGATTTTACTCATTGAAAAAGAAGACTCAGGCCTCAGGCTTTAACAATCATGTACTTATTTTTAGCCTGTTCTGACACCTACATATCAGCCTAATGATTTAGTTAAAATAATTTATTCGGTTTGTTGCTTCTCCACATCTATTTTTGGCCTAACAAAGTACTTTGTAATTGTCAATAACACACACACACACACACACACACACACACACACACACACACACTCATAAATACCTTCAGAGTTCGAATGTCTTCCACTCGCACCACAAACTCGTCCCGTTCTCTGAAGATGCCCTCCCCTCCACTCTCACTCTCATCCTCCTCACTCTCTCCAGCAATGGCAGCATCTTCTTGCTTCTGGGCAAGGTGTAGCGATGTGATCTTAGGAGCTGGGGGCTCTTCGGGAGAGGCGGGGGACTCTGGTGATGGCATAGGTGACTCCTTCTGAGCTGAAGATGGGGGAGGAGGGGAAGCCGGAGGAGGAGGAGTTGCCGGCTGAGGGAGAATAGTGGGCGGCGGAGGTGGCGGGGATGGGGATGTGGGAGCAACGGGGCTCGGAGGCTGAGAATTCTCCTGTTGCTCTTCTGGCGCAGGTAGGGGTGAGGGAAGTGAGAGGGGAGGGAGGGGGGAGTGAGTAGGAGAGGAAGAGGATGAGGCGGGAGATGGAGGGGCGGAGGGAGGTTCAGGAGTTGCTGGCGCTGGAGGAATCTCGGCGAGGGGAGCTGAAAGAAAGAGGAAAGATTAGGGTTAAGGTCAACTTTAAAAATCAATTTAAAACAATGTCAAAACAGAAAAAAAAGAAATTAATTTTTTTTTAAATTTAAATTAATTAAATTTTTTAACAAATACAGAATGGGATATTTTACAAGACTAAAAGTAGAGCAATAGCTCAGCCTGAGGGGAAAATATTAATTTTCTTAAGCTGAGCTGCAGAAAAATCAATGTGCAAGAAAATGGGACATGAGATGAATAAAAAGCTGACTCCAAGCCTCACCATCAAGATTAGGGGCACCCAGGGTTTCCAGCTGTGGTTCTCTCTCCTCCATCATATCACTCTCTTCATCCCCTCCTATGCTCCTCTCCTCCTCCTCATTCTCATCCTCTTTGTTCTCATCCATGTCTCCTTCCTCTGGCTGGAGGATATCAGGTTCGTTGGACTGGGGCAAGGCGTGAGGGGTGTGCATTGCAGGCTGTGGGCTAAGTGTAGGGGGCTGCAGTGTGGGAGTAAGCGGGGACTGAGTAGGCTGAGACTGGGGAGGTGGTGGAGACAGCGGGGGCTGAATGTTCGCAGTTAGCTGTGGAGTGTCGTACAGAGCAGAAATGGCTGAAGAGATGCTCTTCTGAAGGTCCTGGTTCTTTCCGACTGAGTCCTCCTCGTCAGAGGAGAATGACGGCAACGTCTCCAAGTTCCTCTTCAGCTCATCCTCCAAGCGCTTGGGGCTGGAGCAGTTGCCCAGAGCAAGACCCCCATTACCTTCGCTGTCCCCAAATGGAGGTGGTGGCGGTGGAGGAGGAGGTGCTGGAGACAGTGGGCGCAGACCTCCTGATTTACAGGGTGAGTTTTCACCGTTGTCAGGTTCCATTCCGGGTGAGATGTCCAAGCCTGGAGGTCTCTTTCCTGTCTTCAGGAAGTCCAAGAATGAAGCGACGAAGCCAGCCTTGGACTCGGAGTCCTTCTCATCACCCTACAAGTAAAACAAGAGACACTTTCACTCACTTCAAATACCACCACAATAGTAGTGACCTCCATAACTTTCACACATTCAACTTGTTTTAAATCAGTTTATATAAATGTTTTCTCTTCCAGAACATAACAACGACATAGTCCGTTAGCTCTTACCCTGTCCTCTAATCCCTCTTCATCCACTCCTTCACTCATCATCTGGTTTTTCTGCTTGTTCTTGTCCTGACTTCTCGTGCTGTCAGCGCTGCAGGGGGGTCCAGGACTTAAACCGAGTGAGGGAGCGGAGCCCACTGAGCCGTCTGACAAAGCGGGGTCCGTGCCAGACAAAGAGTCTGTCCTCAGCAAGGCATCAGAGGAGGACAGGGTACCAATTGGTAGCTTAATCTAAAACAAAAGAAAGAAAACAGTAAGATTTTCAAGAATTTTGCCTTAACATACATACTGTGTATATATATATATATATATATATATATATATATATATATATATATATATATATATATATATATATATATATATATATATATATATAGACACATACATACACATACTGTGTATATATATATATTCCCCAAAAAATATCTAATAGCTAACCTTGAGAGGTGGAATAGGCTCGTGCATCTGCTGTTGGGGCTGGTGATGGAGTGGTTGTTGCTGCTGCTGATGGAGCTGATGGTGGTGCATCTGGTCCTGCTCCTTCCCACTCATTTCCATGTACATATCCTCCCTCCTTCCTCCTCTACCTCTGCTTCCACGACCCCTGCCCCTACCTCGTCCCTCCACGCTGAATCCCCCTCCTACTGTCGTTCCACCCATCTCCCCCATCATTCCTCGTGGAGTATAGGGCTCAGGCATCGGGCGGATGCGAGGCCTGCCTCTTGGCCGAGGGGGACCCTCTCTCTTGGGTCTCGTGGGCTTTCGGCCCCTCTTCTTGGGTCCATCCTGAGGCATAAGAGTGTGTGAGCCCATAGAGGAGTAGCCTGAGGAGTGGTAGAAGTCAATGTCACCCATTAAAGGGCTGAGAGAGCCGCTTCCTCCTCCTCCCTTCCTGCAGCTGGACACCAAGTCTGGCAAAAGGTCCGGGAGCCTCCGGCTATTCAACCGGATGTCAGCTGGTTGGTCGGCCTTATCCTCGTCATCTTCAAACTCATATTCTTGAGCGTAACTTTTCTTAGGCAGTGTGTTGGGGTCTCTGCGCTCCTTTAACAGGTGGAAAGAGCTGGATTTCAGGAGCTTCTTGGGACGAGATGAGCAGAAAATGGGAGATTGGAGGCCTACAGAACCGGCTCCTGCACTAGGTCCTCCAGGCCCAGATGACATTTTAGCTCCAGCGTTGTTGGGACCAGCAGTATTGGCGCCCATACCCATAGCTGGGGCCTGGGACTGGATCAATCCGAGCTGTTCTGTGTTGACAGTGGAAGGGAGCTCGTGGGTCTTAAGGGAGTCTAGATCCAGAGTCATGGTGTTGTTGCTGGGTTCCTCCAGGCCATGACAGTATGGTTCATAACCCTGATCTCCACCATGGTGGCCCATCATGTCATAGCTAGCACTACTTCCTCCCGCTCCACCTGCACTCTGTCCGGCTTTCATTGAATCCATTCCCTCTTGCCCAGTGTGGCTTTCATTCATCTCCTCCTGCCCTGGTCCTGCACCTCCAGCACAGCTCGACTTGTAGTCCTCTGCGCAAAACATGTCTTCCATTCCTGGAAAAAAGGAGCGGTCCTCATCCTGAAGGAGGGAGTCCGGGAAGCAGATGGAAGTCAGGGGTACAAAGCGGTTACTTTGTTGATTCTGGTCTGCTTTCTCCACTGGGCTGACTGTGTCAAACTGGTGCTGCTCCGAGCGCTGTTGGTCCAGCTGGCTCTGCTGAGGGGTGAGCTGGGATGAGAGTGGCTGCTGTGGGTCAGGCTGAGGCTGGGAGTGGGCTGAGGCAGAAGGTGGGGGTATGTGGTGAGGGTGGGGTTGGGAGTGAGGGTGATGAGGGTGGGTTTGTTGATGTTGAGAGCCAGGGTGCTGTTGTTGCTGCTGCGGGTGGTGCTGTGAAAGATGGTGCATGTGAGAGGGGGTGGATAAGCCAATATCGGGCTCGGAGAGGAAGGAGTGAAGTTCAGAGGCCGAGTGGTGGTGGGATGGGTGCTGCCTCTGCTGCTCTTGTTGCTGCTGTCTGTGGCGCTCGCTGCCACCTCCACTCCTCCCCCCGCTGCCAGCTCCGCCACGTCTGTCTTCTGCAACAGCTACGTCTGTGCTGGAGGTCTGCGAAAGGGAGCGCTCCAGCATATCCAAGGAAGACACCACTGAGCTTTGTTTGACCTGGCTCTGCTCATGCTGATGTGGAGGGGGGCCGTGGTTGTAGTGAGCGGCTGCCACCTCCAATGCTTGGGACTGGAGCTGAAGCTGGAGCTGGGACTGGGACTGAGACTGAGCCTGATGCTTACTTGAGCCAAGTGCCCCACCAGCACTTTCCATTACAGCCTGCTGTTGGCTAATAGAGTGCTGCTGTTGGGGGTGAGAGTCCATTTTATGGTGCTGTGGATGTTGTGGATGAGAATCAATTTTGTGGTGCTGTTGGTGCTGATGGGAGTCCATCTTCTGGTGCTGTTGATGCTGAGGATGGGCGTCCATTTTTGGGTGTTGCTGATGTGGTTGGTGGGAGTCCATTTTGTGATGCTGCGGGTGTTGCCGATGGGAGTCCATCTTGTGGTGCTGTTGGTGGGGCTCCAGTTTGTTGCGGGTGGTGTGGGACAGCACTGACTGGAGCAGGTGTGGTGGCTGACGGGACTGATCGGTGGGAGAGTCCATGAGGGAGGCGGCAGCCTGAGACTGGGAGTGCTGTTGCTGGACTTCCGGTGTTTTCCGAGGATAAGGGATTTCAGCGCGCTCCTGTGGCTTCTTTTGGAGCTCCATTTGGGTGTGGGACGGTATCTGAGCATGTGAGGACACATGTTGACTGTGTGAGGAGTGTTGAGGAGCAAGGGAGTGCTGGGTGTATGGATCACCTCTCCCATAGTGGACCACCGAACCGAGGTTGTCATGGTGATGGAGGTGGGAGTGCACTTGTTCAGCGCTGCCTCTCCCTCCACTGCTCCTACTGCTTCCAACAGCCCTCTCATTCCTTTGCTGCTGCTGTTGATGATGGTGTTGCTGATGTTGCTGTTGTTGTTTCTTCAGTGACATCTCCAACTGGTTTTCCAGCCCCGAGATGGACCCTCCAGACCCTGCATTACCTACTCCAGCAGTGGTTGTGGCGCTGTGGGTACGTATGACACTCTGGGGGTGGTACCTCTCCTCAGAGGTCTTACCCATGTCATAGCTCAGCCCTTTGCCTGAATCAGTGGTTGGGGGCACTGACTGGGGCTGAGGCTGTGTTTGTTGGGACGTCTGTTGGGGTTGTTGTTGAGGATGGTGATGAGCAGCCTGGGGACCAGGACTTGCTTGGGCTTGCAGCAAGTGCTGGATCAAGAACTCATCGTCGTCATCTACTTCCTCTTGGGATCTCTGAGAGCCCACTCCGAGCATAGAAGCGTCTGCCTTTGTTTTGGAGGAGGTGGAATGATAGGACTGAGGTTGGGAGCTGGGGCCTCGGGTGTCAGGATAGCCCTGTGGGGAGGCGAGGAAGGTGGGGGAGAGAACTGAGGAGATGTATTTATTTGATCCTGCACCCCCTGGAGACTGCGTGGGGCAGGTGGGCACTGGGGAATGCAACCCTGGACGGATGATGCCTGAGTTGCCTGAAGGTGAGGGGCTAGAGTCTGGAATATGATAAGACCCTCCACCACTTCCACCTCCACCTCTTTCATTGGTCATACTATTTCCCGCTCCTCCTCCTGACCCAGAGTTTCCACTTCCTCCACCGCTACTGCTTCCTCCCCCAGATGCTCCACTACCTGAAGAACCACTTGACCTTAAGAGGGCAGGTGAGTGACCTGGGGCTCCATAGCCCAGCGATGGGCTTCCAGCTCCACCCAGAGAGGATGGAAGTGACCCATAAGCAGAGTCAGCGCCATATATATCAGTCGAGTATGACTGGCTTCGCCCTCCTAAACTGCCATAGCCTTTCCCACCTGTACCTGAGCTCAAGTCTTGGGCTTGTGGTGAGCTGAAGCCTCCGTATGACTGAGCCAGGTGGGAAGTAGGGGGCTGGTTAGGGGAATACGACTGTGTCTGTTGTTGGGGTGGGGTCTGACCAGTAAGAGCTGAGGTGGGGGTCTTCACTGGGGGCACAGGAGAACCATAGCCTGAGAGGCAGGATTTAGGGAGAGACTGAGGGGCTGAGCTGGAGGTGGCAGGTGGCTGCTGCTGAGGGGCCTGGGGAGGGGGGGCTGGTTGGGGGGGTGGCTGCTGCCTTGAAGGTGCTGCACTGGAGCTGGAGGTGGGGATTGAGTTGGAAGGATGAGCCCCAGAGGTGGCAGAAGAAGAGGAGGAGGAAGAGGAGGTAGAGGATGCAGAAGGGGGTGTGTGAGGAGTTCTTGAGGATGATGCTGAACTGGCAGAGGAGTAGCCACTGCTGGAGCTGCTTTTGGTACCTTTCCCAGCTGAGGAAGAAGATGAGGAGGAGGAGGAGGAAGAATAGGGAGGCTGGATGATTGGCCGATACTGTTCAGTGCGAGAGGGGGGCTTGTGGTCAGATGAGGGGCTCTGGTCGCCCAGTGGGCTGCACGAAAGACCAGCATGCCTGTGGTGGGTGGCAATCTGCTGATACCCCGCTCCTCCACAGCTGAGATAGTGCTGAAGGGAGTGGGCAGCAGACGATGAGAGCTGTGACTGAGCTGGCGTTGGCCGCTGGTAGTGCTTGATAACGCTGTCCTGCCGAGGCACGGCCCGTTCCTGAGCCGAATTGGACTGAGACTGGGATTGAGGTTGGGGCTGGGCTGAGGAAAACACTGATGCATTGTACAGCTGAGAGGACTGGTCCTGGAGCTGTGATGACAGCAGGTTGAACTGGTGCGACTGCAGGTGCCTGGCAGAGGACGCCTGGGCTGATGTGGCACTGGTGGGATCCTGGCTGCCCCTATAGGCAGCTGCCGCAGCACCCTGCGAGGACAGGAGTCTATCAAAACCCAGGCTAGACTGTGAAGGGGCTTTGATGTGTAGTAGGGGGTCATGTGGGGAGAGCAGGCCATTGGATGTGGGACTGAACGTGGGCGTGTCCTGGAGGGAAAGGGAGGCGGCAGGGAAAGAGCGGCTGGAGAAGGATGCTGGATGCTGATAGGCTGAGAGAGCTGAGGAGGAGGGGAAGGAGCCAGAGCCAGGAAGGGCTCCAGAGATGAATAGTTCAGGAGGAGCAGGTGTGTGCATCGCTGTTAGGAAGAGGAAGACATATTTCAAAATTAACGTGTATCCATCAAGCTGTGATTTAAACTACTAAATAATAAAAAGTATTCATTGTTTAAACTACTGACAAGTCCAGTAAAATCCTTCAATTGTATATGAAAATGCTATAATATAGCAACACCATCTGAATAATAATGCAGCCAAACATTTGGAGGTTCTTTAAATGTCATATTGACTGTCTGGCCTGTTTGAATGTCAACACATGAGGGAAGATCTAACACAGCCCCACCTGTCTGCCAGGATGGCGTGCGGAACTGGGAGAGTAGGGAGGAGGCAGAGGGTGGAGGCTGGGGACCCCGGGACTCCAGGGCTGAGATCAGATTCATGACGGAGGCATCAGGAGCAGAGGGGCTAGCATGGTGTAGGCCAGTGTCAAAGAGCCCTGACAGACCTTAGAGAAGGAAAGACAGAACAATGGAAAATTATTAATTGATTAAGAATGCAAATATTAACAGCTACTAGCAGAGATGTGGATGAATTCTTGAGACATAGAGTTAAGTATTTTAGGATCTACATTAATCTTAACAAGAGTTAATTTGAGATAATTTGATGAGCCTACAATTACACATACAAATTTGATTTAGGATATCAGTAGTTCTAAGTGCACCTATAAGCACATCGACCTTTGCTGCTAAAAACATCCGTTAAGATATCAGAAAACTGTGTGAGACTGAATGCTGTGGCTTTTTTAGGAAATCAGGGTTTAACATCCAGGGCTTCAACTCAATTGAGCTTTAATGTGCACATTTTTCAATGACAATAATCTACCGGGACCTGCAAGGAGAGACACAATAATTCATTGCTGGGGCCCCTTATGGCGGTGACATGGAAGGTATGACATTTATCTCACCCAAACTCCGTCCAGCTGCTCCCCAAGCCCCGCCTTGGCCAGAGCTCCCTGGGTGGTGATTGGTGGCATAGCCCTGCAGAGGGTGTGGGGTGGCGTAGGCTTGTCGGTGAAGGAGCTCAGACTCAGGGTGGGATGATCTGGAACTCCCATATACAAGACTATGGAGGAAGGGGAGTTGGGTGGGGGGTGGGGGGGATTGTGAAGTGTCATTAATTTCAGAGTACATTTACATAAACTGTTCCCAAAATGTGACCCTTGAGAAAAGACTGTCTGGTCTCAGGTCATGCAAGTAAATTGTTCTTTAATTAAAAATCAACACATCAGATGTCAACTTAAAGCTGTGTTAGTTCTGGATCCATATGCAACTTCTGAATAAACCAACATGTGAACCAAAATCCCTGATGAGTCTAATTCATATTCGTGAAATCTTTCAGATAAATATCAATTAATCAATCAATCAAGCAAGCAAGCAAGCAAGCAAGCATTATAACAGTGTATTACAGTAGATGCAAATCTGTCAAACCAGCAGTGTAAGTGGCATTTAAAAATAATGGGATAGTTAATTTGCAATTAATATAATGGACCCACAAGACTCAACCACTTTATAATTAGGACATGTACAAATTAAATTAGTGTCTTATTCAACATTGAGGATTTTCCAGTTGCAGAAATCTGCTTCACCAAAGACAGACGAAATGCGTGGCTGGCTGGCCAGATAACATGCTAGCATTTTTGCTGTTGGTAGCACCGCCTAGCAGCGATGCACAGCAGCTATGGTAGAGATGCAGAGACTAGGCCCAAACTGCAAGGCCAGTCTTTCACGTGTAAATAAACCATTGGTAACCAATGAGCAGATTTAGACAGGGTGAACAAAAACAGTTTCCTCAATTTAAACCAGAGACAAACGACTCATTTGTCTGCGCCTATTTATTATGTTGATGTGGCTAACAGCTGGATGGTGCAAGTCGACGCAAATACACGCTAAGCTGCAAGCAAACACCAGCGACTAGCCGGGTTTGTTTAGCCAAATATCGCTTCCTATGGGAAAGCATGGTGGGATAGTGGCTTTTGGGTTTGATTGGGCGGCCAACTCTGGGTTAAAATATCTTAAATATGTGGAGCTAAAAGCTACAGAGGCAGTGATGCTTGCGTGCACAGGCCTCGGCTGACTTCCATGCAACACAGCGCTAGCTTGCAGGCTAATGTAAAGCTAAAAGACAGAGCTATGTAGCATAGTCCAGCCAATTTTCATCTTCTCATAAATTCACCCTGGCTTTATTTTTTATTTTTGGACGACCTGCAAATTGCAAGTTCGATGCTGTGTTAAAAAGCTTAGCCATAATTTAATTATGCAAATGAATCTAAATCATCCAAAACCCACCACCAATTATCTAGATCACGCTTGGATAAAATGCATTAGAAATCTCAGTTAAGACTAGCCTCCACCAAGATTTTTTCATTTCCTATTTTATTTGCAGCCACACGATTAATAAAAGGTGTCATTAAACGCATCTCCCCGGTTAATATGCATCAGTTCATCTTGTTGATGTCTGTCAGGGGGGCTGCTGTGAGAGCTTTGCTGCGTCTGCACTCCTCGCAGCTCCCATCAATCCAGTGAATTTATCTATCAGGGTCTGTGTCCAGGCCTGCACACGGGGAACAATAATTCCTATGGATGCTCCAGACATACCCCCACCTCCAACCCGCCAGGTCCACCTAAAACCCACGTCTGTCAATCACACAATTCATATCCCCAACCTTTCCTTTCTCCACCCCGCCCACCCCCACGACACGCACACGGCTCCCCGATCCTGTTTATAATATTATTACTATGCAACTGTTTTGGATGACAATGCACTACACATAATGGCAGGGCATGGTACTATAAATGAACCCGATGGCGACAATTTGTTTACATGGGCCACACCGTGTCCTGCAAAGTACCAGTGATGCATGCACATTGTCTGAATCCAATGCATACCTTGCTTTTGCCGATCGCTCGTAACTCCATCCTGCTCCTGCGCCCAAATCGCCAAATCCTGTTCCCGGGTAATTTCTATCCATTTATGTGGCGTACAATGTGTGCGATGAGGACAAAAGCGACGAGAAACGTCGCAGAGCAGATTTACGGAAAAAAAATCCAGTCTTTCCCGTTGTCGGTTTCAGGCTATTTTCCCCGGTTTCATAAGCAAGTCCTCAGGAGTGGAAAACAGCATATTGAAAGAGAAATGGAGGGGAGGAGGAGAAAGCTGGATGAAAAAAGAGGGGGGTCTACGGGGTTATAATCCAACCACCTCCAAAAAAAGCCAGTCTTCCTCCTTTTCCTTTCACATTTATCATTTCCACGAATGCAGATTTAGTCCAAAATCAGTCTCGGTCATGATGAAGATGCCGCGGATTCGGCCGGTGATGGGCGAATTGCTGATAAACATTTGATTTGAATGCGTCCTTTTTCACCGTCTCTCCTCCCCTTTCTTTAGGCTAGGCTTTGCTACGCTGCTAGCACCAGAAAAAGATTGCAATCGACGGGCCACGTTGGTACCAATCATTCCCCCATAAGACGAGCACAGAAATCCCCAATTTCAAAATCTCTTCTTCTTTTTTCTCTCCCCCTCTCTCTCTCTCTCCCTCTCTATGCATGCAAATCGTTCCCACCCTCCTCCGGTGAGAGGAGCAGAGCTGTGGGCTAGCAGCAGATGCTAGCTGTCACTAACGACGCATCAAAATAAAACAGGGCTGCCTTTATTTCCCCAAATGCTCGCTCCCCATTTTTCTGCTTTCTTTTAGCCGTTGAAGTAAAAGCGACGACGAGTTTCCCTCGCAGCGTTGAAAAACACAACAAGAGCGCGATACGAGCGTGAATACCGACCGAGGAAGTATAAAGAAAGCAGGCCGCGTTTTAATATTTTTTACTCATTTTCCTCCGGAGACGCCATTTTTGAAGGCGGCTGGCCGCTGTCCGTCCTCCCTCTCCCCCTCTCTTCTGTCTCACCGCTGAGACTCACTCACTCAGTGTCTGCGGTGACCTCCATTCACCAGCCCACAGTCTACCAACAAGCCCTGCATGCCTTTCATATTGTTGCTAGAATAATAATTTCGACTACATTTTACACGAACAGCAGCTAAAGAGAAAAAAAATAGTCAGCTGTTTGTACTGAACGCTGCGATTGGCCGAGACGCGTTCGAGTGCAAAAGTATTTCCAGTAATAACCAGATTTATACAGGCCTCTAGCAGCCACTTTGCAAATTCACATCCACATCGTGCAAAGCCTTTTTTTTTTTTTTTAGAGACAGCAGCATTCCCTTCAGTCAGAGGATACATGATTTAAACAGACTGCAGTTTGCATATAATCGACGCACCGATAGGAGGTATTTCCCCCCTGTCGATATGCCAGAAATCATTGTGTTTTTGTTTTTTTTGCTAATTGTGGTACACGGAGAACCTGTCTGCCGGAGCCCATGTGCACTTGATTTGTTCACCAGCAGATGGCACACTGGATTTAATGATGGTTATAAAGCAGGAGGAATCACCGATCTCTGGGATCCGAGACAAGAGAGATGCTTGGCTCTCGCTCATATTTCATATCTTTGGTGTTTGTCCAGGGTTTTTCTGAGACACTCTTATTTGCTCGACCCATTTCACCATCGCAAAATGTGCACGCATCAACCTAGATAACGTGTTAGAGAAGAGTCAGGGGGATCACAACTGGTAAATATCGCTGGATGTAAATGCGATCCCCTTTGTTTACAGGTGATACTGATGCACACAGTGAAGGGGCCTTTTATTCGTCCAAGGATCCATCATTGTGTGTATGTGAGTGTTTGTTGCCCTCTAGTGGTGAAGCTGAATATTGTCACTACAAAACTGTAAACACTTAGTAGTGACTACATTTTATCTGTTTAAACTTTTGTGCTTTGTGGGGCACTGTGTCATATATACAAAACATAGGAGACAAAGAACCTCATGTGTTTTTTTCCTACACTATCTATAACATGCACGGCAGACACATCTTTGTACCTATTTTATTATGCTGATGATGAATGTTCAATGTTTCTTGTGAGCTGTTTACTGTAGAGAACAAAGGGGTGAAGTGGTATATCATATTTTGCTGAGTGAGGCATACCTCACTCAAGTATATACATTTAAAATCCATGCAAACGCTAAAAAGAATTGTGTGGTATACACATGTCTCATACTATTTTAGGATCCATATATATCAATAAATTCTACATGCTAAAAAGTGGTCTTAAAGTGTTTTGCATGTATCTCGCTGTTAATATATGCATTACAGATAGATAGAAAACATCACAAGACACCAGTGAGTTATTTTCTCACATTTTATGTTGAATAGAATAATAACATAGGATACAACATGTCTTTTTTTCGATTGGCGGTCATCTCCATGTTCATATAATCATTATTTTAGTCACAGTTGTAAACAATATTTCAATATGGATAATATGTATTTCAGGAAGCAGAGGACCTGTCCTAACCAGGTCTGCAATATTACTTTCTCACTGTTCACTAGGTGCAATATTTCCTTTAATTACTTCTCAACATCATTGTATATGCTACCTTTTATATTCAGTTTTTTATTGTAGCTTATTTTTCCTAAATGTATCTCATTTTATTCGTATCGTTATTCTATTGGGCACTTTTATAATTAGTCTATTGTGTTTTTGTATTTTATTCTGATGTAACTGTATTTTTGAGCATTCTCTGGCACAAGAATTTCCTTTGGGATTAAAAAAAAGTCATATCTTATATTATCTTGAATTTTCACTTTCTATTAACTAACAAGGTCATTATTTTTTTGAAAAGCAAGAGCTACTTGTTTTTGTAAATTCGCTCAGCTGTTTGTTCTAATTCTTATGGAGCAAAACTGGTATTGGTTTATTCTTTACAGGAAAATATTGCTATCGTTATAACACATTTTGAACTAGGAAAACACTTCACAGTATTATCCAGTTGGCATTGTTGAAAGAGGCGAGTGAAGGTGCATTTATTGTACTGTAATGTGCACAGGATGATAAAGCTCCACAGTAATATGCATAATAACATGTTAAAAACATTACTTTTGATGAGAAGTAATTAGGAATTGCGCTCCTTATACTTTTCAGTAAAAAGCTGCATGTATGTTAATGAACTACTGGAGCAGATGTGTGATGAAAAACCTTTGACTGGGGGACAAAAAGTTACTTACTGTTTACTAAACCTCCAAATGCTCAAAAACAGGATGCTTCTCAAATGCATGCTGTGTAGATGAGCGTAACTACACAGTCACTACAGGATGAGTCAGATGTTTTAAATAAGAAAGAAATGCGTGTTCCTGTAAGGATTAACCTATCTAATGCTGCTCACATCTGCTTTTATTTTATCTTTAAAAGCCTCGAAATTCTGGATTATTTTCACGACTATTAGTTGCTTCCCATTTTACAGCATGTTTGATGCTAATTCAACATTTTATAGGTTAAACAAATGCTACAAGTCTCACCTCAACCTCTTAAGCCAACAGTGTTAAACAAAGTCAGGCTCCCCAGTCTCTTTTCAGGAAAAGGTCCTCCCCTGTAGTGAGTATTTTAGATGCATTATTAGGCTTTTGTAATGCATGATGCTTAGCTCAAAAGGTCAGCTATCTGCATATTCATTAGAAAGAGTGTGAAACAAAGGGCAGCAGTAAAAGAATTTAAGAATACTAAGATTATTTAGGTTGATGTACATGAATGGGAAAGGATATTAGAGACAAAGGTAAATCTAATAAAAAAGATAGCAAGACAAGAAATTTAAAGGGGCACAATGTAGTTTTGGAGAAGAAATCCAAACTCAGATTTTTAATAGTTACAATATTAATGAGGTAGAAATACAAACTCAGAAATATTTATTGTTTCCATTAATTAATTAAACAAGCTGTTCTCAGAGGACAATAAGGTCCCCAGAACACTGTTTGAAGCTAGAAAGGTGGCAGGGTCTGCCAGATATAAACAAAGTAAAACAGTATGAAATTGTGTTGTCCTTTAAGGTCAGTTTGTTTATTCAGTCATGAAAATGAAGAGTTTGTTATTTAGACATAAATAATAATAATAATAATATTTCTCTTCTGATTCAAATTCCTTTCCCAAAACTACATACAATTCTTACGTACTGCATCTTAAAAGGTGCAATATGGTAGAATTTTGATTAAAAACATCCCAAAAAAATAATAAAAACTATCAACAGAATGTGAAGAAATAGGAGTTTTAATATTTTATCGAAGAGGTAAATGTTTGGTGTTGCAGAGATATCTACTGAAGTTAGCATGCTAACCAGCTAGCCCCACCATGTCCTTTTTCAAAATACCACTCCAAGCATTCAGTCTGGACCGCTTGCTGCACATCTAAGTGAGCTATCTATCTAACATAACCCACAGTCTGCAGCAGTTAGCGGTTACTTGGAGATATGCTGTTATGGAAAAAAATTGATATTTCTGAATTTGTATTATGACCTCATTAATATTGTAAGTATTAAAATTCAGAGTTTGATTTTCTTCTCCAAAACTACATAGCGCCCCTTTAAGTAAGGATTTTGATTCAAATGTAAAGTAACGATTAATTTCCATCAGATTTACTCTTTTAAGCCTATCATACTCTGTCAGTGTCATGTCATGCCATGCCTCCTCCTTCCCCCCTCCCTCCCTCCCTCCCTCCCTCCCTTACTGTCTTTCCTTCAATCTCGGTAACTAATCTTTACCCATACTTGACTGCAGCTCGTACAACAGCACACCTTCACCAACTTCAGCTCTCCTCTGTCAAAATGCCCGACTGCAACGAAGCCGTGCCAGCAGCGTGCCAGGTTATCAAAGAGGACGTTGACAAATGGTGAGTCCTGACATGAATTATGCTCAATTTTAGATGCTGAAAATTGTATTTATACAACTAATAAACATAAATTATCAAAATACTGGTCACTTATTGAACTCTGTGAATGACATTAACATCTCATCTTCAATTTGTGAGAGCGCCTGTGGGGTCATCATTCAGTCTAATTGGAGTTCATGTAGATTTCTTGTTCACAACAGTCAGTAAGTCCACTCATACGACTAAGTGTAATGACATTTACAGATGTCTCTTACAGTGACATAAATGTCAGGAGAAGCATAAATAGCCCTGAGGTTTAAAATGGGCTTCCACATGTATGACCTGCTGCAGAGGACCGGCACATTCCAGGCTGCTGGTTCGTGTTACACAGAAGAAGCGACAGACATGTGGTGTGTGTGTCCACGTGCAGTGGTGATTAGTGTTAGTGGAGCTGCTGTGCAGATTACTCAACCTCAGGATCATACTTCATCAAATGCAGATAAGAGCAGCTGTAGGGGGTTTAAGTTGAAATAGTTTGATATAATCCCTTTGATGCACATGTGGACTAAGTTTAGAGAGATTCCTTATGTCCTTAATACAGTTTCAGATGATGTCACTTCGACTGTGTTCACTTGTTTCACCCCCCTTGACATTTACATCATGTATGTTTGCACAATTTTAACTGAAAGCCTAGTTACATGCCAAAAAAAGAGAGTTTGTTTTTGTAAATCTTGCTTTGTGTTTCAGTGTCAGAGAGAAGGGAGCGGAGGGCTGTAGAGATCTAATGGATGCTTTCCAGGCCTGTATAAAAACCCTGTCTGAGGGATCATAATACATAAGGGAATACATCGTAACGAAATGTAAGTTCACACACATGACTACAAACTATTGTTTTTCCCTCATTCAAATCTTTCAAGGAAACAAAACATTGAACCACACTGGGGTGTTAATTTTTTTTCTTGCCATCTTGTCACATAACTTTGCTAATTTCAGTTGCAGATAACCAAGAAAGCCATCCATCTTTAGGAGATGATTACTGAAGCTTGTGGAGGATAATTTTAAACAGAATTAGATTAAAATTAAAATTAAAACTAAAAATGAAAAATAAAGATGTAGTGTAGAAAACTCAGGAAGAACAGGTGATAAAACAAATTCAATGAAATGACCCAGGTGGTTCTATTTCTTATTTTATTCTATATAATTCTTTATGAACCATAGTGTTTGTTGTAGCTCAAATATACATATGATGCTATATTGTATTGTATTTAAATCACATTTTCTGTCATACAAACTAACTTTTCCCATCTTTGATTTGTTTTTGTTATCACAGCTCCACTTTATCAAAGTCCTCCACTTTCCCAGCATTCCCTTCCTTGCTTATACTGGACCGAACCATCTGAGAAACTGAAGAGGGGGTGTTGACACTGAGCTTCTGATACTGTATTTTTCTGTTAATGTGAAGCGTTATAACTTCATTATGTACCATACTGTTATACTGTGACACTGATCTATGCACTGTAAAGAAAATGCACAAGAAACCTAAATAAAATAAATGAAATGAAATAAAGCGTGTCCATTTACCACACAGTAGATTGTGTTTGTTTGGTAATCATGCAGATTTTATCACGAGGGCTGCCACTTCAGATTATTTTAAAGGGTAACTCCACCCATTTTACTCATTATAGAGAGCCGATGTCACCGCAATTCCGGTGGACCCCATGGGTCCTCATTTTGGAAAAAAATGCGTATGGTAGTGAATGGAGAAAGGAGATCCCACTTGAATTCTGCCATGAACAACACATAAGATGTTTGACAATTTAAAATATGATTTTCCAAGTCAAGAAAGTTGCTGTTTGTTGTAATCAAAGTAAAATACCATCTAGTTTTGTGTTAAACTGCTCCGTGAACTACAACATCTTGCTTAACTCGTCACCAACACCAACATAGCCGCCAACTTGGCACAGAAAAGGTACTAAAATAGATGAAAATCACAATGAAACTGCCCATTTTGAGTTATGTGAAAGAGGAGTTCGTCAGTTCTGCGAGTTGCTAATCTAGAGGAGCAGCTCTACAAAGTTTAAATTACGGGTTTTGGTGACCGTTCAATGAGATGATATAATTATGTATCTTTACAGTCTTTATATTTCATTAATTTGCAACAAACTACAATTTTCTCAAGTAAAAAAAATATATTTTAAATTGACAAACATCATATTTGTAGTTCATGTCACATTTCATGCAGGATCAGAAAATGTTTTGTCTCTCTTCATTCACTACCATACAAAGTTTTTCCAAAACAAGGTCACATGGGGCGAACCACAAGGGGCATGACTTCGGCTCTATATTGGGTTCTCACAGGACTTGGGGGAGTACCACTGCATATGTGGAGATGGTTACGTTACCCACAATGCAATTTAGCCGCTGAGTGACATCACTAGAGCCAATTTATCAGATTACATGCAGCTTCCTCTGGAGCCACAAAAGGCTTTACTTTTTTCATTAATGCAGTCGTACTCCCAAAGACCTGTAAACACACTTTGATGTGTGACATAGGTGGAGTTACCCTTTAATTGTTGATTAATCTCTCAGTTATATTCTTGATTAATCAGTTAGTTTTTTTGGTCTATAAAACGTTGAAATGTTGAAAATGACGATCAACACAACTCAAAGACATTCAGTTTACTGTCATAGCGGAACAGATTATTAAAATAGCTGCCGATTGATTTAATAGAGAAAAAACTACTCAATTAATTAGTCTCTAGTTATTATATGAGCAATAAATGTTATGTTCTTAAAATTATTAGATGAACCGGCTGTTGGAGTCTCTTCACTGCCCGAGCATAGAATGGTTGCTCTTAATGGAATTAAGGAGAGCCTGTTAATCTTTACTTAATCCTCACATTAGTACCTGCAGTGAGCAGTCTAATGTCATTTCACCAGTCTGAGCTCCGGCAATGACTGTAGCGACTGTGGGAATGCACAAAGGTTAGACAGGAGAAGGGACCTGGAAGGAAAGTTTTTCTAGAGTTATTAGTAGAGCTGGAAGGTATTTTGGAGCCAAAGGAATCACATGGCGTATGTTACAGAATAACCTCCTGTGTAATCCAAGAGGACAGGGTAGATCCTAGTGCTGTCAGCTGACGGAGAGGTTCAGGATCAAGCTGTGGAGAGACAAAAATCCCATGAAGGAGCACAGTTAGCAGTCACATAAACAATATATACTGTATCTGTGTAACTTCATTCAGTCTGACTGAGAAGTTTTGTCCTACTTTTTTAATCCCCCAGCTCTTCTTGTTGCCTCTATTCTTTTATTTCAAATACTTCTTGTGGAAAAACCAAACAGGGCATGATATTTATCAGTATGAAGACTGATTTATGATATTCAATTTAGGTAGACTTTATTCATTTTCTCCTGCAGGATGTGTCTGATTTAGTATCAGTATTTTGATCTGAAAACACCATGTGCGTCCCATCAGACGCACAAAGACCAGAAAATGGTAGGATGAGTATCTTTTCCGTTCTATTTCTGTTCCATGGTTGGAGACAAATCCTTCTGGCTGTGTGCAAATCAACCAGCATAGGCGCAGATGAAGATGGGCTTTGGGGAATTATCCGCCCACACACAACATTTCAAACTGAGATTTTAGAGATTTTTCAAGGCACTTTACAGATGATACATTCAAATGTCCTACTTATCCACTTTTTTAAAAAAATATATAAATCTGTCATCTCTGCCTGATTCATTTCAAGCAGCATCCAATACTTTTTTTTTTTTTTTTTTTACAATTTCCTCTCAAGATGAGGAGGTGTGATGGTCATCTTTCTTTGAGGGTGAAGAAAGAAAAAACAGGTGTGTTTTGTTTCCCCATACTTTGATAATTGGCAATAAAAAGCATAAATCTGTGACATTTTCTGGGATTTTGTTGTTCCATGGTTTCATCATGGGTCAATTTGTATAGATATCAGGTAAAATGGAGCTGACAGATAATGTAGAAGGTGATGCAAAATATGTGTTTAATAATAATGTATCCAAGTCACAGGCCTTTTTTTCCACAGCAGATATCGTGGCTTGACACAGCAGGTAAAAACACAGGTGTTACTAATAACATTAAGGATGGCTCTGTACTGTTCAAGTATCTCAAGCAGGTTGCACAATACCAGGACCCTGAAACTGAAGCAGCTGAATGGAATGCAACCATGATTAATTTCATTATTTAAACCGGTTTTACCTCCTGTCACATATCATCAGTGACGACAGTCTATCAGCAAACATTACAACTAAATGGGCACAATAATGAAAATGTTAATGAAGCAGTCTGAAGATACTGTCAGCGGCTGAAAGTTTTGAGGTGCTTGTACTTTACTTGGACAGTTTAATTTTATTCTACTTCACAATTCTACATTAGCTTCATCTCAGGAGGAACGTTTCATTTTTAGCCCACTACATTAATCTGACAGCTCATTAAAGTTACTTATATTATAGAGCCCCTCCAGACATGTTTTTGAGGTGTATATGAAATACTCTACTTTAAATCATGATTTGTGTCTGATATTGTTTTTTTCCACAAAAAATTGTCTTGTTAAAATCCTTAAAATAGCAACTACTCCTTCTCCCTCAATAAAAATCCCAGAATATATGAATATGCAAATATTTTTCATTTCACAAGTGTATCTGCTGGACACAAGATGTCTCTTACTTCACTGTAAAGTCTAGTCTCAAGTTGTGTCTGAAATCAGTCACTACCCACTATCTAGTTGACTATATGAGTTTGCCATTTTGTAGCGCCGTCCGAATGTATAGTGAGAATTATTACACCCTATATACTGTTGTTGGATTAGCACTATACACCATCATGCAGTGCCCTGGAGAGGAAAAATGGCGTGTGGTGTTCGAAAAGTGTTTTTCTCATTTGACCGATGAGCTCACTATGTAGACCTCCCTAGGTAGTGAGTGAGGAGTAGTGAATGAGTGTGTGATTTTGGACACCTCAGTGTGTGTGCACTGGAGGTTTCCACATCACACTTGTGTACTCTGAATACTGGACAAGGATTGGCTTCCAAACTATTTGTGATGTCACAAATCAGGCTCATAGGTCCGCCTCTTAACTTAGATTTTCAACGAGCGCAGAGAAAATGTACACTTTCAGCAATAATAAGGAAAAAAAGTGTGTCAAAAGTGTCAAACTCTGCCCAGACATTATTTTATACGGTAAAGCCTAAACACTCAAGAAGAAAAAGAAAGAAGACAAATGTATTTTTGTCTGGAGGGGGACTTTAATACTTTGCAAAAAATACAAAATATATAGTCATCCTATAAAATATGATACATTATCTAAAGATTAAGCTGCAATGTGCTACTACAATTAAATGCCTTTCTGCAAGATGATAAAAACAATTTGTTGATATAGTATAGTAGGAGCAATTCTGCTGCTTAATGTATACTTTTATTTTTTCAATACTACATTTTGCTACAAATACTTTTGTACTTCAATTTGAGTAAAATGATTGAGTGCAGGGCCTTTAGTTTTAATGAACAGGGATGAAAGATTAGTCAGAGCCTTGAGTAAAAGTAGCGATACCACAATGTACAAGAAAAAAGAACTGGATTCAATTTTACATTAATTCAGAATGGAACTTAAAGTTAGAAAAATAAAACGCATTATGCATAATGGTCCCTTTCAGAGTATTATATTTATCAGATATCGTATCATTATTTCATTATTATTAGAACCACAATTTCATACTGTTTTACTTTGTTTATATGTGGTGGACCCTGCCACCTTTCTAGCTTCAAACAGTAATCTGGGGACCTTATTTCTCTCTGGGAACAGCTTGTTTATTCAGTTATGGAAAATATAAATATTTCGGATGAATTATTACCTAATCAATATTGTAAATATTAAAATTATGAGTTTGAATTTCTTCTCCAAAACCACATAGTGCCAGGTCCATAGCCAGGATTTTAGACATACCGAGGTCCTGCCCCCCCACCCCCATCCATCCATTGAGAACATTTTTACTACTATAAGTTTGACTATAGTATAAATCTATGCATTTCTCTGCAATTTGACAGGACCAATAATTGCTTAATAATATCTATGAAAATAAGATAAATACAAATATGGCCAATTTTGACTTAAATGTATTGAATTTTTGCAAAAAGAACTAAGTAAAATCACTGTTAAGAAACAATGAAACGCTTCATTAAACATTTATTAAGCGATTGTAAAGGTTAAAAACGTCAGTTGCAGCTCTCTAATGGCCATCCAAATAATGTTTATAAATCAACTACATAGTATTAATTAACCATTTACAAAGTATTATGAACATCAACTGCAACTTTCAATAAACAATTGCTAATAAATGGTTTATAAAGCATTTTTGGTATACATATTGTTTATCTTAACGATATGACAGATATGATAAAGTGTTACCAAATATATATATATATCAAGATATCAAAGGACATGACCTCAGTGTCCTCAATGGTAGCTACGGCCCCTCTAAGAAGCCTATTTGAGTAAATGTACCAGTTACTTTGGAGTATTTTTACATTAAGGTATTGATATTTGTAAAATATCCCAATGATATCATATCAGACTGTAAACAAAACCCCCCCTGCGGGATAACAGTGACTCTGACAGGCCCAGCATCCTCCACCATGATGTCTACAGACGTCCCTCACAGTAACAGTGAAACAGGGAGATGGGGTGTCCGCAGCGGCTCACGGGGGCCCACAGTGTGGCCGCCGCCGAGGTGAATGCAGAGATAAGCGTATTTCGGGGAAGATGATCGGGAGGAGGAGGAGGAGGAGGAGGAGGTGGAGGAGGGCGGGGGAGGAGAGGCGAGAGGAGAGAGGATGGAGAGAGAGTGGGACCCGGATGCTGATGCGAGTGAGACGAAGGAAGGAAGAGGAGAGAGAAAATATCGATTTACGGCAAGAAAACCGAAGGGAGTATCATACAGGGGGCCTTCACACTGCGTGAACTGTTATCAGAAGTGAAGAGGGGAATAAGGCAGTCGATAATAGCGCGGCTCGATCTGCGGATATCTGTGTGTTTGTTTTTTTTTGTTGTTTTTTTTTTACCTGTGTAACCGCCGGTGAGGGAGGAGGACACGCCAAAGGAGAGAGGAGAAGAAGATGCTGTGATCCGCTACTCGCAGGGATGTAGAGAGGGAGCGACGGGAGGAGAGAGCGACAGGGAGGGGGAGGACTACGCTAAAGATGGTTGTTTTGCGGGGAGATATTGCGAGAATGCGGCGGCCGTGTGATAAATCTTACCGTTTGACGATGACCGGAAACTTCAGGAGGTGTCGGTTTTTTTGACAGGCGGCGCGAGCGAGACGGCCGTCGGTCGAGGCGGTGAGGCTAAAGCTAGCCTCGCTGCTGTGTGGGAGAGCGGCGGCGAGGCTAAAATAGCATGTTGTTGCACCTGTAAAACAGGCCTGACGGAGATAATTCAACTGATTTAATTGTCAGTCCTGACATCCACTTGACGTATTTTCACGTTTCGCAGGTTTACTCAGCCGACAAATGTCATAAATCTGTGCGGCGGGCGTGAAAAAAACTTGTTTTAAAGCTATATACCGTGAACGCTACTCTGCGCTAATTTTTCTTATTAACCGTCATAGTTAACGTCACACATGTAACACAGTGCGAGTTATACGAATAAGCTAATGTACAGGAGTGAAACTCATCAGTTCGCCTACCTTGTCATGTTATATCTTTTAGGGTAGTGGTCAGTATTTAACGCATAAAGCAACCTTTTAACTTATTGACATCCCAGTTTCTCTGCTTTAAACTACAACTAGCTAGCTGTTTTTTGTTAAATATCAACGTCATACATGTTTTCAGACAATATCTAGCTGTGTTTATTAACCAGGATTAGGAGGAGGATGTTCATTTATCATCCAGATGTTGTAAATCAGCTTGTGCATTTCTCACATGTTCACCCAGTAACTCCAGAGTAGCAGTGTTATCACTGATATCAACGAGGTTCCTCTAAGTTGAGCACCATCTTGTATCACACTGTATAAGCTGTATAATATCACAGTAATTGCAATAACCACAGTGCAGCAGCAGTAGTAGTAGTAGTTGTAGTAGTAGTAGTAGTAGTAGTAGTGTATTAGCCTCCAGTCAGAGCAGTATGAGTAAGGAACTGTCTCTAAGTCAGTCAGCTCAATATGTTGGGCCCTACCGACTGGAAAAAACGCTGGGGAAGGGACAGACAGGTGAGTACAACAAACTGTTTTTGAGTATAAAATGACATCTTCAAATGTGAGTCTTTATCTCATTTTTTGCCCACTTTTAATCTCTGTCATTCAGGGCTGGTCAAGCTCGGGGTCCACTGTATTACGGGTCAGAAGGTAGCGATCAAAATTGTCAACAGAGAGAAGCTGTCTGAGTCAGTCCTGATGAAGGTACAGTATGATGCTCCTAAGTGACGATAATGATGCTAATTTTGTTCACAGCCAGGTGTGTTCTGCTGTACACAAACTGCTCCATATTCTCTATATTTATCTTCTGCGTTAGTCGATTAACTAACCTTGGCTCTGTCGCTTCAAATGTGACACTTGAGTGGCGTGTGTGTGCTCTGCTTCAGCATCTCTTTCTGTCTCTTTTTCCTCACATCTGTCTCTTCTCTCTAACCAGGTTGAGAGGGAGATTGCCATTCTGAAACTGATCGAGCATCCGCATGTGTTGAAGCTGCATGATGTTTACGAGAATAACAAATATCTGTGAGTCCCCTCTGCATTCAAAAGAGCCTCGCGATTGGGCTCAGCACAGCCTGCATGCCTTTTTTTTGTTGTTGTTGCTGAACTTGATAGTGGGACGGGTATATATATTACTCTAAAAACTATATTAAACTGCTCTTATCGCTTTAATTCTCACCTTTCCTTTATCTCCTACAATGATTCTCAGAAGTTTTTAATCGGTCTTAAAGATAAAAAAATAAAAGATACTCCCAAAAATGATTTAACACTGTTTTAAAACAGCTGGAATGGACAGGCAGGTTAGCTGAAGGTAATTTGTTTATTTTGTTTGTTGAGGCATAAAAAATCAGTCAATGAAGATCTTTCTCTATTAAAATGACTTCCCCTAAACTACATAGTGCACCTTTTAAAAGACATAAATTACAAGATTTAATCTAAATATTGTTCTCCTAGAATCCAACATCATAAATTGATGTTGTCTTTTAGTTTAAAAGCATCTGAGGTAAGATTTATTGTCATTCATAATTTATTCCTTTTGTCACTCCCCCTGTCTCCTAGAGCTGAATGTTTGAAATCACATTCTTGTCCCCATGTGTCGACAGGTACCTGGTGTTGGAGCATGTGTCGGGAGGAGAGTTGTTTGACTACCTGGTAAAGAAGGGCCGGCTGACTCCGAAAGAGGCCAGGAAGTTCTTCAGGCAGATCATCTCTGCTTTGGATTTCTGCCACAGTCATTCCATCTGGTTGGTTTCTTGCATACGCCCGTGGTTCTAAAATTGAAGGTCCGGTTATGTGTAGGGTGATCTTTTGCTTACTTAATACGCTCTTTGGAGGTCTAGAAAAAGAAACAATTCCAATGTTGTTAATACATAGCCTACTCTTTAAACAATAAAGATTCAATGCCAATTTGATGTGACAAGGCAAAATAAGTCAGAATTTCCTGAGTTCAAAACAAGAACTATCTTTAATGCAATGTTGTGTTTTAATAGTGCGAATGGAGAAATTCACAGGCTATTCCAAGTCTGACTGTAGTCTACAGGGCATTTCAAAAGTGTGAAAAACAGATCACAGACTTAGATCGTGGACGGTGGTTGTGATTAGCTACAGCGTGATATGAATTTTTGGCCAGATCACCCACCTCTAAGTTTCTTCTGCATTAGTCAGAAACATAAAAAATTTATCTTAAATAGGTCACTCCTCTTCAGTGTTGAGTTGATGTTTGCACTCACTTCTCATTCTTACATTTATTTTAGACAAGATGGACTTTTTGTGACAATTGATCAAGTAATAAATGAGTTGGAAAATACTGCTGTCACAGTTAATCTGAACAATCCATGCCGTAATTGTCACTAGAAGACAAAAAGTGTCTGTTGTGTTTGTGCAGTCACAGAGACCTGAAGCCCGAGAACCTGCTCCTGGATGAAAAGAACAACATCCGTATCGCTGACTTTGGCATGGCCTCCCTACAGGTGGGAGACAGTCTGTTAGAGACCAGCTGTGGGTGAGTACCTATGCTGTGAGTGTGTTTATAAATAGTGAGTGCATACATTAACATAAGGGTCATATTTTATTTCTTCACAATAAAGAATACAGTAGTTGCCACAGAAGCTAAATACATCACAAACAGTTATAGAGGTGCCTATATACACAGAGTACATGCTTTAGTTTTACTATTAATAATGTTTCTCCCCATTCATATAAAATTGTAAGCATATTAATGTTGCTTGTAACACGTTTCTCTATCATTTTAGATCACCACATTATGCTTGCCCTGAAGTTATACGGGTAGGTGTTCTGCTCCTCCTCAAATGTTGGTACCGTAGTAAAATTGAGCAATTGATGTTGATAAATTATTCATTTAGTGGCAAATACATAGTTGCATACATAGTTGTTTTTAAGAAGAGGTGTCTGATGCCGCTCATACAAACAAGGTTTCTCTGTGAATTGGACTGAGATCGACTAAGTGCTGTATCATAATGGATTTAAGTGTTTCTTTTGACACAGATACCTTTCAAAGGACGTTATATACTGTAGGCTTGGATAAGCCTTAAATGAGATGAAATTATTTAATCAATTCATTTGGTTCATTTCGGTTTTTAAGTAGTCAGAGGGTTATTCATGAGGATTGTGTCTTTGGCAGGGGGAGAAATATGATGGACGTAGAGCAGATGTGTGGAGCTGTGGGGTCATCCTCTTTGCTCTGCTGGTGGTAAGTCTTCTCCAGTTTTAATGATACAGTTTGGTCCCTTACCCTCTTTTGTCAAGTAATTTTATCACATCTGTTTCTCCTTCCTTCCTGTCTCCTCCTTCATCTTTTCCTCCTGCAGGGTGCCCTGCCTTTTGACCATGACAATTTACGCCAGCTCCTGGAGAAGGTGAAGAGCGGGGTGTTTCACATGCCCCACTTCATCCCCCCGGACTGCCAGTCCCTGCTCAAGGGCATGATTGAGGTCAACCCTGAAAAGAGGCTCACGGTACGAGACACCAGGTTCATACACAGGGGGATTGAATGGCTCTAAAACACCTGGAATCAATATAAGTCTCATGTGTAGGCTGTATGCAGGGATGTATTAATGAAATTTACACCTGTGTAAACTCCAAAATGATTTGGGATCATGTCTGCCTCTTTCCTTTTGAAAATACTTTCATTTTTAGATTTACCTGCTTGTCTTTGCTTTTGCTCTTTGTAGCTCGATCTGCTCTCAATCATTTTAATCATCATAGCTGACATGGATTAGAGTCAGCATGGTTAGCTGTATTCACACCAGGTTTTTATGCTATTTTGTTCTATTAAAGTACAATCGGAATGTCAGTTCTCACTACCAAGATTATATTTATAACAATTCTCCAGCATACTTAGGCCTTGTCCACAGTTGTATGGTTATTTTGTAAAAACAAAAATTTCCCTATGCATTTGGCCTCTCATTCACAAGCAAACTGCATTTTACATCACTAAAATTATTTTTATTAAATCTCCAATTTCTGTGCATTTGGGAAATGATGACGGCATCATCTCAGTTTACATTTACAAATTTACAAATACAAATTGATAAATAATTAGCTAGTAAGTTCACTACACAGGTTCGGATTGATTTCTCTGGTGTTTGATGCATCTTCTGTGTAGACTTCACTGCCGCCTACTGGCCCGGCAAGCTTGCGGAAGCGAAAATATGTGCTGGAAAAAATGCTGTATATGTGCAGGCAAGGCTTAGTAATGCATGACTTTCTGTTATTAAAAAAAAAATCTAAATAACTGCAGAATCATCACAAAGTTGGGAATTGTGATTTTACAGTATTATATAATATTCAGAATTGATGAGGTGTCATTTCTACATGTAACAATAATGTGTGGTGCGAACTGTTTACACAGCACAGCTCTGTAGCCATCTGGCTCTAAACAGACTGTAGAAACTAATTGCCCCATCTGCCCTGTCACCCCTTACAGCTAGAGGTCATCCAGAAACATGCCTGGTATCTGTGAGTATACGTTCACTTTTACATACTTGAATGAAACACTTATTTACAGTGATGTTACATCATATTTAATCATGTACATTATATCTGTGTCACTCATGCGTGTTTCATCGCGTGTGTGTGTGGCTCCCAGGGGTGGTCGTAACGAGCCATGTCCCGAGCAGCCTCCGCCCAGGCGAGTGTGTGTGAGGCGAATCCTGTCCCTGACTGAGCTGGACCCAGATGTGTTGGACAGCATGCACTCGCTGGGTTGCTTCCGAGACCGAGGCAAGCTCACGCGTGATTTGCAATGTGAAGAGTAAGTCTTTTTTTTCTTTCAACCCTGACTATGACTATGTTAAAATGGATAATTATGAGTCTATAGTGTGATATCATTTGGCATTGTATTGAAAGGTGTTTCTACTATTTTGTCTACTGTTTATACATACATAGAGGAGCATGTATACAAAACGTGCAAAAATAGCAAAAATATTAAATACATATAACACCTCACACAGCGCCAACAACAAGAGGGGGATATGGTTTCCTCTTCATCATGCCACATGAAACTCCTGTTCTGATTCAGATTGACTGGGTTAAAGCAAACAAGATGGTGGATAGACTGAAGCTGTGTCCAAATTCAGGAACTAGATACTCCAAAGAATAGTTGGCTTTCATGTCCTGCCACACAAATATCAAAGTAGTGTTGCAGTCAGGTGCTCCTTGTCAACTTTAAAGTAAAAAAAAAAAAAAAATCAGATTTATCACAACAAAGTAATATTGAGGGCTTCAACTGACCATTTTTTGCTCAAAAAAGACTGCGTTTTGTGGCTTGTTTGGAGGATCCAGCTCTTAAACATACAGCATTATGGAAAAATAGTAAGAGAAGGAGTAAGTACGTGTCTACATGTGTAAGTAGATATATATTTCAGTGGAGAGCTGTGGATAAACACATCAATTGTGTGCCCATAAATGAATGGGCTGTGTCATCAGCTTTTGACTCTAAGAAAGGGGCCTGTTAAAACCCGATCCCCCAGGTTTTTAATCACATCATTCTCTTTCCAAATGTTTTCTTTCCCTCTGTTTGTCTCAGAGAAAACCAGGAGAAGATGATCTATTACCTACTGCTGGACAGGAAAGAGCGCTACCCAAGCTATGAGGACGAGGACTTGCCTCCGCGCAATGACGTAGGTCAGTCATTAGGGGGCAGGCGGGATCCACTCAATTGAAGGAGCTGCTTTTCTCATTCTCAGTGTCTGTGAAGCAGCCGAACGGTCTGTGAGTCCGGTGCCACACACAGGTCCTCATTACCTCTGCCAGTATATTTGGGATTATTTGAGATCAATCAGTTATTGTGATCCCCACAGTTAGCAATAAAACATGAAGCAATTTGGAAGACAGACAGACAGTTTGCTTGCCCTCTTGTTGGGTTTGGCTTTGTGGGCAAGAAGCCTCTCTAGCTTTGTCTTTGAAAATAATATTAAATGGTTGAATTTTTATGGAACCACATGTAACATTTTACCAACAATAAGTCATTTGTCAATTAACTTTTGCGATGTTTAAACCAGACTTTGCAGGACATTTGCAGGATTTCTCTGTGGTACAAAACGGGAGAGGGCAGCTATTCTGTAAATGCAATTTAGCTAAGTTTATCACAGGCACAGATGGTGCAGCAAGCGAAAAATCACTTTCAACACAGTCAGACTTCAGAACTGCAAAAGAGAAAATAAATGCATAGTGACGGAGTGACAACAGGGAGCGGGACGTTGAAGATGCAGTAACATCTCTAACCAGAAGGAAGCAAGAGTTTATTAGAAAAGTGGTTTCAAAGATAGAAAAAATTAAGAAACACTTTAACAATAACCCTGCTGCCATGCTAATGAAACAAAGGATCTTTGTGAGAGTGGTCTTCTTTCCTTTCTTTGATAACTCAATGCCATTATTCCTCAGCAGACCCTCCTCGAAAGCGTGTCGACTCTCCTATGCTGACGCGCCACGGCCGCTGTCGCCCTGAGAGGAAAAGCCTGGAGGTGCTGAGTGTTACTGAACAGGGGTCTCCTACCCCGCCTCGCAGGGCCCTGGACACAGCTGCACACAGCCAGAGGTACAGTTCAGTATATTATGCCTCTTCAGAACATATACAAGAAATGCTGCATACCAAGAATGCACACAGTTTCTTGTTGGGTATACTCTTGTCTTTTGACCTCTGGTCTCTCTGTCAGGTCTCGCTCCGTCAGTGGAGCATCAACTGGTCTCTCCTCCAGCCCTCTCAGCAGTCCCAGGGTAAGGGCCTGTTGGCCTACTTTTGACAAACTATATACATAACTGATGCTGCTTCGATTACTTGCACTGTCTTTGAACATGATACAAGCATGCATTATGAAATGCTGAATTTCAAACGTTAATTTGTATTATTAAACTCCCCCCTAATCTAATCTAATCTGGTAAATTAAAAGAGGGATCTTTAGGTTAGGGTTACGGTCAGCTAAGGAATCTCTTAATAGCCAGTATGAACAGGAAGAACAATTACAGTAGGCAGAAAGTGTCTCAATGTTTATATGGGCACCTGAGTATTGTTTTAAGACAGACGTGAAAATGTATGATTAATTTGTGTACTGCAGTGTTTCCCAATGAGCAGAGTCAACATGGTTAGCATTTCCATTGCAGCTCCACATGTTGCTCATATTTAGGCCACGTGCACTCTCACGGTTCTGTGACATCAGTCCTGTAGACCGATTGTATTTATAATAAAATTTTGAACCAGTTAGAGTATTTCAATCAAAAATAAATTGGTTGAGAACCTGAAAAGCCCTCCCTTGTTGACGCATACTTGATTAAAATGGTTCCTCTCAAAACTGGTGGAAAAGCAGACTTGAACAAGAATCTTGAGCAGAATTGGTTCCAGAACCAGTGCTTATTTGATGGGAAAGAGATAAATGTGGTTCACAGCTGTGGTTATTTCTTTTTTCTTGCCGATATGACCTGACCTCTGCGATAAACTTCTTTAAGAAATTCCAACCACACTTCACAACCCCCTAAAGTATCCATTTATCAAGCTCCTCAGACATTTTTAAAACCCTTCACAGAACCAATTCTTCCAAATAAATCACTCACCCAACAGGAGGTTACTTGGCATTTTTCTTCTGTCTTCATGTCACTTCTCTTTCTCACCTTGCATGAACTTATTGTATTGACAATTGTTAAGAAATACACATATAGCATGTTAACATAGTACCATAAATTAGATGATTTGTTTTGGTTTACAGGATAGTTTGTTCATGTTCAAAACAGCATTAAAACAGTCCATGGTAAATTAATTAAGCTTAACTGCCAGTGTTACTGCACAGTTACACCTTCACTGCCACTGTCCTTTGTCACTGCATTCTTAACCCTGTCACTGCCACAACTGTCACTAAACCCTCACTCACATATGATACAAAAGAAAGCTTCAATAGTCAGCACTGCTAGTATTACATACAGCACTTTCACTACTCACAAGATGCACTCTTTCTTGTCATGAAGCATGGTATTCATTTCCATCCTTTCTCCATGTTCCATCCCCTCTCTTTCTTGTTATCCATCTCTCCCACCCCACGAACCCACTCCCCAGTCCTATCAGAGCCCCGTCTTCACTTTCAGCCAATCAGACGTCACCTCTGCCACCGCTACCCCCCCTCACAAAGGAGCCCAAACAGGGAAGCACCACCACTCCTCGCTCAGCACGGGCTCATGACAAGCCCAAAGCTCCCCCCAACCCAAAGACCCAGACCCTGCCCACCAAGGGACCCGCCGACCGACCCCACCTGCAGCCCATCAAATCCCTGCCTCTGCACAACCCATCCTCCCGCTCACCTTCCCCTTCTCCGCTGCTGTCACCCATCCCCCGTTTCTTCTTCCCCTCGTCCTCTGTCCTAAAGTCAGTGACTAAGAGCTTCTACCCAAACTCTGCCCACTCTGTGCCGCAGGTCACTCCCCAAGGCTCTCCGTTGCCCACACCCTTGGGCACCCCTGTCCACCACCCTCACCACCCTTCCTCCACCCCGCCCTCCTCTTCCTCGTCCTCGTCCTCCTCGCGGGCGGAGGGAGGGGGAGGGGTGGGCTCGCTGTCGCTGACTCCGCCCTCAAGCCCAGGAGGGGGAAGCGGCATGGCAGCCAGCAGTTCTGCCCACTGGAGGACTCGCCTCAATTCTTTCAAGAACAACCTGTTGGGCTCGCCCCGTTTCCATCGCCGTAAACTGCAAGGTGAGATTTGTTTCAACATCATGTTGGAGTTGATGTCATGTTTTTTACAGATGCACCAGAATCTGCACATCAGTTTGAGAAAATTTCTCTGCTAAAACATTATTTTCTGTTTCAGCATATTATATTACAGACTTCTAAAATGGCAACGGATTATATCTCCATTGTATTTCCTCTGGTTTCCAGCTCAAAACCTTATATTCTACACAAATTTTACTTCTAAGAGTGATTTGTCTCTTTCAGTTCCCACATCAGAAGACATGTCCAGTCTAACACCAGAGTCCAGCCCTGAGTAAGTCACACTCCTTGAGAGAAATTATTGATGAGGTCTCACTTGTTATCACAATATGAAGTAGTGTTTTTGTGCTCTCTGATGGTTCTGTTTACCTGCTAATACTGCAGGGCTCGACAGTAACAGTTGGCAGGTTGCCATTGAAAAGATTTTGAGAAATTGGCAACCAGTGTTTTGCCTTTGGTCTCCTTCAGTAGCAACCACTTTTTAACATACAAACATAAATACAGCAAATAGCAAAAAGTGCACCCCAAAATAAAATTTTTTTTTAGTATTTGTTGAATTTTGTGACATCTACATGTACTACAAGGAACTTTATACTGGTTGTGAAACAGTCTCGGTTTAATATTGATGCCTCTATATGACCTACATGAGCATCAGTGACAAGATTGGCTATTTCTATGTAGTTATTCTTAATACCTGCGGCCGGGTCGGATTCCAACTTATTTGGGTCATAAGTCATAAAATTAAAGCTGCTGTAAGTGATATATTTTTATTAAAATATTAAAAATTAAAATCTTTAATAGTTCTATATTTCAACAGTAATCACTCTTTAGAATGTTTGATCAGTAACCCATGTCTCTCCTCCCCCTGCTCAGTAAAAGAGGAAATACATTTTCGGGTATCCCTGCCCACTTTATCCAATCAGGACAGAGAACTCCAGAGAGAGGCGGTCCTGTCTGCTCGTGATTGTGCCATGAGCAGGATCCTGCTGTCCGCTGCTCTGTCTGGCGATTACCGCTGCACATTCATATGGTGACGCAGAGAGGAGGGAGGGGAGATTGCTAACAGCAAACGGACAGGAAGTTAGCCAAAACGACATCGCTTACAGCAGCTTTAAATATATTTTGTATGACAGTATGTTGAAGATGAATTAAGGAGTGTCACAGCCTGAGGAAAGATGCTGCTCTGTAGTGGTGGTACAGTTTACTTTGTTTCAAAACAACACGCTTGTCAAAAAATCTTTTCCATAGGACTTGGTGGTGCCAATACCACTTTTTAAAAGTTAGTGTTGAGCCCTGAAACTGTATAATTTTCTGTCTGGTTACCAGGCTGGCTAAGAAGTCGTGGTTTGGGAACTTCATCGGCTTGGAAAAAGAGGAGCAGATCTTTGTGGTGATCAGAGACAAACCTCTGAGTTCTGTCAAAGCTGACATTGTCCATGCCTTCCTGTCTGTGAGTATCTGATGCTGTCTGTCTTTCAAGCCTCTCGTTTCTAGAAAGCATGGCTCTCACTGTCAAAGCTACTAGCACTTCACTCTCATACTTTACGCACTTCATTTCTTTCATTATTTCTGTTTTTTCTTTATTTCAGTCTTGCTCACTCGTGGCACGTTGATGGATCACTTTGCTTTCACCAATGGCTCACTCTTTCTCTCTTCTCCTCACCCTCACCCTTTGTCTCCCTATACTCACGTTGGCCCCCTTACCTCTCCCGCCTCGTAAGTCTGTCGGTCTCTCTGCTTCTTCTCTTTCTCCCCACCACCCAGATCCCATCGCTCAGTCACAGCGTCCTCTCCCAGACCAGCTTCCGGGCCGAGTACAAATCCTCCGGCGGCCCTTCCGTCTTCCAGAAGCCTGTCAAGTTTCAGGTGGACATTGCCTTCTCCGAAGGCGAGAGGGAGCGGGACAGGGAGAGGACCGAGAGGGAGGGCAGGAGGGAGACAGGAATCTACAGCGTGACATTCACCCTCATATCAGGCAAGTGGGGTGGCCAGTAAACCCCTTTAAATAGGGACTTTTTGATGATTGTACCTACTTAAAACAAGTTCAACATTTTGGGGAATATGTATGAAAGACCATATTCACATGGTGGCCATGTTCCTCTGACATCACGTTCAGGGTGGGAGCGTGTTCCAGGTTCCAAGTCGTGTAAACGTAGAGAATCTGACAAGTTGTTATCATGTCACTGCTTCCCAATTGATCTGCAACTGAAAAGATAATAAATAGTGAAAATCTGGAGGGACATCTGGGCATATTTCCAGGTAAAACAATATAGATACCTAGCTAATAACATTTGTGTGCCCTGGTGCGTTTCCAGGTCCGAGTCGCAGGTTCAGACGAGTGGTGGAAACGATTCAAGCTCAGCTTCTCAGCTCCCATGATCAACCCATGGTGCAAGCCCTATCTGGTGAGACTGCTTTTACACACTTGAACAGTTTTTCCCCTTAACACACCTTTTTGTATAGGTGCATACAGGGGCCATCTTATTTCTCAATGAGACAATTTTCTTTTTTATTTGTGTTTCTATGACGCATTTGCAAATGAACACTTAATTGTTTCTTTTGAAATATATTCAATTTTGTGTTTTACATAACGCATTATTCATTTCCTTTTCCTAGAAACTTGTTTGACTGTTCGCAGGAAAGTATGGTGCTGTTTTCAGCAATGTCTACAGGACTGTTGAGCTTTTCAACTATATGCATATTACATTTTTTGTTCGATGCAGTTTTTTTACTTCTTTTAAAGGTGCAATATGTAAGAATTGGCCACCTGTCGAATTCATACTCAACATATATGGGCCGGCGTATCACCAGGGTAACCGATAACGGCTGCTAACTTTAGCTGCCGTTGGCTAGCTGGCTGGGATAGCTGTTCATCTAGTAGTCCCGACTGGGAGCTCAGGTATAGTTGGTGTTTACATTGATAGCACAGGAGCTTTGGACTGGAATGGGCTAGGGCTATCTGGTCGACATGCTAACTTCAGTAGATATCTCTGCAATACAATTCATAGACATTATAACATCAAAACTGTTATTTCTTCACAGTCTGTTATATGAGTTTTGTTAATTTTTAAATGTTTCCAACTAAAAGGCTTACATAGTGCACCTTTAAGAAGTGGTTTGTGTCGCATGAACAGATCATTTAATGTCACCTAACGACGTGGTTGTTTTTATGTTCAACAGTACTCTGTTTTTTTGTTTTGCTAAGAATTCCCTTTAAAGGTCATAAGCTCTCATCACCTACAGTGGTCAAGGCCAAGGGGGAACGGTAGTTGCCATTTGAAAACCTGACTTATAAGAATATAAAAGAGGATAGTGCTGATTTTCAGGGCCACATTAATTTCCGGCCCTGACCCACAGAATGTTTACATGTAAAGTGACTTTCCTGTCCTCCTCTACTGATCCCTTCCCAGATGAGAAGAACGGACGGCCCCACGGGACCCCCACCCGCCAAAACTCGAGGCGCTCCGAGGGTGGGGGCGACAGGTGTGAGTGGGGTGACCGAGCAGATGGCGGAGGCATAGGAGGCAGCGGGGGAGTTCTGCAGCGCAGAGGCTCGGCAAAAGAGAGAACCCGACTGCTATCCTCCAACGGAACCCAATCCCAACCGTAGGATAGAGAGCTAGACCGCGCAGCAGGATGCCTGAACCACACCGGAAAGAAGACAGTATAACTTCATCTCCAAGTATCCCTGCAAGCCATGAGCTACTCCTATTCTTCCTTGACTAAGTTATTGAAGGTGCTTGACCATAGCAAGGATTGAGCCTTCCCCCCCCATCATGCTTTTATTTTTTCCAACTCAACGTTCTTTTTAACGTTTGGATCACTCAGATTCCTTCCCTTAAATGAGAAAGAAGTGTTAAGGAATCACCCTTTAATGAAAAAAATTATAATAATATGTGAATGAGCAGTTTGGTATCCATCATAGATACAGCTTCACAGATCAAACTAGGAATTTTGAAGTGCTAATGTGCATGCCAGTTAGCAAATCAGCCTGCTAAAGGATGCTGACACGATCAGATAGGCTAGTCTCTACCATATCATTGTAATACAGTATCTGACACCAAAAAGAAATAACATGTCTTGTGACAGTTCTCAAGATTTACTCTTAAAATTAACCAGTGCGCTCATATCATTATCAAGCAACATGCAATTACCAGTCCATACTGAAAGAAATATAGATGTATCTCTCAGCAGATGAACCCTAAGAGTTAGCAACCTGCTACCACTTCAGCAAGTGGAACAAAAGGTCCTGATTTTCTCAGGAGAAACGACATCCTGGACGTCCAGCAGTGTCTTCTCCAGAGGTAAAGAAAACCAAGAAAGTAAGCTAAGTAAGTGAATGTGAAAAAAGATATTTTTTTATTTAGTTTTTATTTATGTTTACATATTTCTTTTGAGGATGTCAGTAGCACAGTGATAGCAGTAATGGCAGTAACTGAAAACACTCTGCAGTGTCGGAGAAGAGGGGGAAGCTGACCAGTTCCTTTTTTTTAACAGGTGTTCGTTTCAAGTTTTGATTCGTTTTGTATTTTCGTTTTACTCAGAGACAATATGAAGCAATGCACCTAAGAATTTCGCATTGGACCCCTTGTTGCTCTGAAGAAAAGTATTTTTGATTTTAAACAGAAATATGAACATTACTATATGAAAAAAAAAACACTATGCGTGAATAGTTCCATGAACCTCATCACAGCTGTTTGTGCCCAGGTTGAATGAGAAGAGCATTCCTGGATCAAACAGAAGCCACCTTTCTTGTCGAGCTTGTCTCCTATTGCCATAGTATTCACCTACTGACTCGTTACAAAATAAAAAACTAAACAAAAAAAAACACAAAGGAAATCCATCAATGGACATTTTCATAATGCCAGACCTGAAAAGGCTTGCGATGTCAATTTCTTGTTGAACAGGACTTCAAAATGGGAAGCAAGCAAAGAGCCTCCGAACTCCCCCACGTGCTCCTCACTTCAGTGTTCACCAACAAGCCAAGTAGTCCATCACTGCGCCCACGCTCGTCACTGAGAGTCGCACCATTCTGCAAGCAGACGTAGCAACTCGGACAGTCATGTATTACTCCGGCACTCTGTCAGACTAGTCGATGTTCATCACCAGTCTTCCATACAGCACAATATGCAACAAAAGTGCAGAATGTTTTCAGAGAGATACATGCTACAGTTCTCTTTATTTAAATGGTATTTTTTGTTGTGTTTTTTATATTTGTCAACTTAACTATCCATCTATTTATTTATTTATTTATTTATTTATTTATTTATTTTATTTGCTTTCTCGTGTCATGTTTAATTGATTTAATGCCAACAAAAATATATCGAGAGCTAATTCAAGAATTTAATTCTATTTCGCTTTTCATTACCTCTCTTTTACTTTTTCTGCACTCAAGAACGACTTCAACAGCAGTACTGACAAGTGGCTCTCATCTTACTTCTCCAATCATCTTTGTTTATATCTCACGTCTCTTCTATCACGCTTATCTCTGGTAACTGGAATGTGTGTGATGTGAGACGGTTGGATGACGGTGGAGTGAGCTGGAAACTTTGCAGCAGACGCATTTTGAGCTGATTACGCACGGAGATTTCGACTGACCCAGGAATATTCAATTAATTAAGATAACCAAACCCTGACAGGCACATGATTTCTCTCATGCACACTGAATGCTTGCTAATCCGCTTCATCTCTTGCTTTTATAGCCTTGTCCCTTTGACCTGTCTGTCTGCCGCCTCACCTGTTGTGTAGCCATCATCACAAGAGAAACTGTACAAAGTTGTTTGCCTCACTGTCCGTACACACTTTATGATTGCTCACCATCACCAGTTTCATCTTTCTCATCACCACGTCACCTTCACTTTCATTGACCCAACTCTGGCTAAGATTGTAAACTATTCTCCATTCATAAGGGTCAGTAGAATAAGGTGTTTAAAAAAAGAAATGTCTGTATCATAATTTAAATATAAAAAGTGCACTATTATAACTATTGCCTGTGATAAAAAGAACAATTATGATTGAAGTGATGGTCAAAATAAAGAGAGATCCACCTTATTGTTATGGTTACAATAATAAACCCTAAATTCATGTGTGTGTCTATTTAGTTTCTGGGCTAAAATTGTTTATTTTACCTTGCTATAATGCTGAAAATGTTTTTCTGATTGCATACATTATTTTAATTTTTTGTGTCATCAATTAATATAATAATGATATTTACATGAACCTAAGTGGTCATTATTCTCAAACAAGATAAAAGTAGCAGAATAAAATGTTAAGTACTGAAGTGAGTTTTTGACCTTGGGAACAGTAAAAAGAAAAAGTCAAGGTTTACTTAATAGCCTTTTCTAGAGTTTTCCTTGGCAAATAGAGTTATTCAAAGCTTTCATATATCATGCTTTTCCTCAGGATGGAGCTCATCTTTCAGTTACGGGTTACTTCATCCAGATCAGAAACAGCAGAGGAAGACTGAGATGTGAATGTAAGCCCCAGAAAAATCTAATAAGAGGACTTTGAGTTCAGTTTTTTTGGATAGGATAGGGATAGTTGGTCATTTCTTTATTTTCATAAAATTGTCAAGATAAGCTTTTTGTTTTATCCTAGAAAAGGACACTGCACAAAGTATACTGACAACTTATCCTGTATTTTTTAAGATCTATTTACCATAGAAAGATTATATTATGCCACAGATCTGTTAATGAATTTATTTAAAACATTATATCCACACGTTAAATCTTATGGTTACCCCAGGCAAATAGAGTTTTTCAAAACTTTCAATCGCATATCACAGTTTTTCTCAGTGGAGCTCATCTCACAGGTCACGGGTTACTTCATCCTAATCCAAAAAATGTACCACAATAAAATAACAGCTGAGGAAGAGCATGATATATGGTCGAAAGCTCCAGAAAAATCTAGTAATTGGATGTCAGGGCAGAAAATCTTCGTAGACAGGAGAAGCTTTTTCATTTCGCTGTGGAAAAAAGGTAAGCTATGGCATGGATTTGTTATTTACTTTAAACATGTTACATCCACACTTGTACTTTAGTCATACAGAAGAGAAAAAAAAACAGATTGGACTTAGAAAATGGATCACAAGATTTATTTTTCTTCCATACCTTCAGGGCTTCCGTACAGTACCATTTTGTATCTTAAAGGAGCACTATGTCGTTTTGTAGTAGAAGCTCAAACTCAGAATTTTAATATTTACTATATTAATGAGGTAATAATACAATCTCAGAAATAATTATATTTTCCATAACTGGATAAACAAGCTGTTCTCAGAGGAAAATAAGGTCCCCAGATCACTGTTAGAAAGGTGGCAGGGTCTGCCAAATATAAACAAAGTAAAACAGTATGAGATTGTTTGTTTGTTCAGTTTATTCAGTCACGAAAACAAGAGAGTTTGAATATTTTGTTTGTTTGGGCATAAAAAAATCAGTCAATGAAGATATTTATTTTCTGATTAAAATGTCTTCCCCAAAACTACATAGAGCACCAGTACAAAACAATACAATAAGTGCTTTGTTTCAGTTTTGGCACTTTAATGGAAAACATCTGGGCACCCTTTACATAGAAAGCCAGCTAAATACATATTTTGTAATTTCAGCTGTTGACACAGGCTCCTATACCTCTCCGTGCCGTAAACGTAACATGAGAACTCGCTGCCACTGCATGATTGCAACATTTCCGACAGCCCCTGAAGGCAGCATCAGCTCCATCCAGGCGATCATCTGTAGTACAGTTGTTCAGTCAGTCGAGGGGAGGGACACCACAGACCTCAGATACAGCTGCAGGCACCGAGCACTGGGTCGACGTCAGAAGTTAACAGTCGGTTTCTTCTGCTCTGGACTGTCGACATTTCCTAAACAACAACAACAGGTATGCTAACAGGCTTCCGCTGTGCCACGGTGCTGTAGTGCGTTGTGAAGACACAAGTCGCCTCTCCTCTGAGCGGTAATAACCGCTATCGGCTACACACACTGGGCTGGGCGCTCGGCTAGCTGCTATAGCAGCTGCTAGCATTGCATTTCATACTGTAATTAAAACGTCAGCTAGCGTTCACGTCTATCAATCAGCTCTTCACGATTGTAAGTTAGCATAATAGCTAACAATAGTGCGTAGCTGCCAGAAATATTCACAAGAATACGAGGGTGATGGCTGATGTTAAATGTAAAGATGATTTCCTACTGCTGAATCAAATTCCACTTTGTGTTCACGACAGAAACAAACAGGACGTTTTTTGGTTCATTTCATAAGCGTTAGCTAGCTATAACAAGCTTTTTTCAAATCCCTACCTGCTCTCTGACATGAGCTGACCTGGCTGAAAGGGCTAAAATGTCAGCCTAACCGTTATTTGCTTTGTTTGTTGACATACGTTTTGGAAGTTGTCCTATTATTTCTGCCTTATATGCTCATTGATGCAGTGTATGGCTTCACTAATGTTTCTCTAAAGAGTTTACACATTAGCTACTTCCAGTCAGAAGACCTCTGCTTGTGAAACACTGAAACATGCACAGATCTCTGCCCATCCCCTCCTCATAAAACACTCACAATAAATAAGACACTGGCTTACCAGAGCTTTTACAGTGCTTTGTAGTTGTAATGTCTGGATGTAAAGGGATTTACAGTCCACTCAGTATGTTTAAAAGGACTCATGCTAGCTTACACTCTGCTGACATACCTGTGTACACCCTTGCATTCCTCCACTGAAGAGGAATAACTTTATTTATACAGAGTATAGCACTCTAAAACAAAGTTAGAAGTGTTTCAGTAAACCTGATAAAAGCCAGGCAGATCTTAAAGAATCAAATTTGATGAAAGGATTTTACAAATGATAGTTATTTTGCCAGAGATTCAGACCGTGGGACCTCTACAGCAAAGGCCAGTAAAGCATGTTTTCATAATAACAAGGAGTGTCCTACCTGGGATGTCATGTTTATAAGGGACTAGCCTTACTGTAACAAGGAAACATTAAAGGGGCACTGTGTAGTTTTGAAGTTCAAACTCAGAATTTTAATATTTACATTATTACTGAGGTAATAATACAAACTGAGAAATATTAAAATGTTCCATAACTGAATAAACAAGCTGTTCTCGGACGAAAATAAGATCCCCAGAAAATAGTTTGAAGCTAGTAAGGTGGCAGGGTCTGCCAGATATAAACAAAGTAAAACAGCTCTTTTTATTCAGTCATGAAAACAAAGATAGTTTGTTTATTCAGTTTCTTTAGGCATAAAAACAATCAGTCAATGAAGATTTTTCTCTTCTAAAATTTCTTCCCCAAACCTACACAGTGCTCCTTAAAATCTAACATTATATGTGGCCACATTTCTTATGAATTTATAAAAAATAGTTCTGTTCTAATAATAAACTTTATTTACGGAGGCTGGCTCAGACACTTAATTGACTTAATCAGTGTCTCATTTTACATTCAAATCTGCTTTATTTTATAGTGATATCAACCTCTTATGAGAATATATCAACAGTGGCCAGCATATAACCTTGGCTAATCATCTTACTGGTTGTGCTGGATTTTTGTATGTTTTTGGTGATTAATAGTATGAAAATAACACATCATTCAGATTTGAAATTCAAGAATATTTTGTTTCTCATATGTTTGTCTTGAATTATGTGATTGTGTCCACAAGGTGAGCATGAGCACACTAACAGTAACCTGACCGTATTACATTTTCCCTGGTTGCCATAATTGGGCATGATACAATAACATACATCTCAATTTATCTTCTGTCTTTTCTTATACATCTTTCGCTGTGATTCTGTGTGTGTGAAGAATAGTATCACTTTTACCAAACCATTACTTTCCAGTTACTCCTTACTGGAACTGTCTTTCCTGCAGGGCACACAGCCATAATAGCAAACGACTGCAATCAAACAGTAGTTGGAGGGATTTAAATGTGAAGCTTTTTTCAGCTAGATGCTCTCGTTGAAAAAAATATGCAGATACATGGTTGAAGTTGTTTAAAGTATCTCACTTTAACAGAACTATAATTTCCATTAATTCTGTATTTTATTACACGACTGTAAAAATCAGTGCTGCTATCTACCAAAACTAGAATCATCTATCATAAGTTAGTGAGAAGCAGCAGGAGCCACCTGCCTGTTTTGTGAGGTGTCAGGCTGGAAAATGTATTTTGTTCATACTTTTCCTTTGGTGTTTACCTTTTAATCTAGTTTACACATAGTTCTCCTACATTCCTCTGTCCTTACATCCTGCTCCGACCTCACTGTCTACTGTTGAGCCTCTCGCTTTCTGTCTGCATGTTTTCCAAAGATCAGAATGCAAAAAGTTGTTGTTTAGTCTTTAAAACAAGCAAGTAAAAGAAAAATACAGTCAGTAAAAAAAAAAACCTTAACTGAACAGATGTAACCATTTATAGCCCATGCGCCTTATTAATTACTCTATTAAGTTATACTATATCTGTAGCCTGATCAAAAATATCATTGTTAAGCTGTTTAATTGTCTGGCAGTCTTTTTTAAAACTACAACAGTTAAGCCATGAAATGAATTGGCAATTAAAGACAGAGATGCTAATGCACATTAAGCTCCCCAGACATTTACATTCCCGTGAAAGGGATATTGTTAATAGAATTAATAGGCTCTTTTGGTGTGCACGCAGTTGACCTGAACTGAGCAGGTGTGTTGTGTTGTCTGTGTTTGCATTGGCACTGGAAGAAACAATCTGAAATGTACTGCTGTTAGTCTGTCAGACTGACTTCTCTACTGACTGTATCTGCCAGATCTGACCTAAAGAGCAGAACCTCAATGGTATCTGGGGACGATGAGGGAAATGTGTGTGTGTGTGTGTTTTTGCCTTTTTTTTTTAACGCACACAACAAGAGCGGACGTGTTCTCCACATGGGTGCAGTCCAGTGTCACAGTGACTAAACCTCGGGGCATTATCCATAGCCTATTTGTGGAGGAAAATCAATTCTCTTTGTGAAGAGATGCAGTTATTGCCTTAAACAAAAATACCCGATCGCATCAGCAGCCAGTCAGCGATTTCCCATCAGACTGTATCAGTTTCAAGCTGACTTTGCTTTTGAAAGGGACTCATGAATAATCTGTCTCTTTTGAGTTTCTCTAAAAAAATGCTCATTCATAAGAGGGATGTGTTTTTGTTAGGCACACACACACACACACACACACACACACACGTTTTGCAATTCATCACCAGATTGATGAATCAGTTTCTTCACAGCTTCCACCTTCAGGATTCAGTTTGCCATCAGCTGCTGCAGTGCAGTTGCATATATGAATTGTGATCACAAAGCTAAAGTTAACATTGTTTTGTATATTTTTCTTGTTGACAGCGTGCGTACAGTCCTCAGTGTTATTAAGTGGGTCATTTCATGGTATAAAAAGCACTAAAAAGCGCCCGTTAAATGCTCCTACCCATGTGCCCTTCGTTGTAATCTGCCCCCCGGGTACCTAAATGTCACATTGGAGGTCTCATCAGTTGTTTTGTGTTCTGTTTCTAACTACAGACGAATTATCTTATTGTCTGACAGAAGATTTCATTATTTTTTGTTGATTAAGATGATGATTAAGGAGAATAATCGTTTTTTTACAATCATGTTAAACCTGCTAATCCTGTATGTTTATATTGCCAGTAATCCAACCAGGAGTTTTTGTCTGAAGTGTCTGAGGTTTGACAGCTCTGTGTCAAGACACACATTCTTTCTCGCCCTTAGGTTGTTGGCTGACTATTTCAATTGTCCTTCTCTTCGTGCCCAGTAATCATGGCAGAAGCCCACCAGGCGGTGGCCTTTCAGTTCACCGTCACTCCGGAGGGCATCGACGTGCGACTGTCCCACCAGGCCCTCACTGAGATCTACCTCTCTGGTGTGCGCTCCTGGAAGAAGCGTCTCATCAGACTCAAGGTAGCTCCACTCTGCACTTCTTTGCATGTCAGCACTCGCTTCTGTACCAGAGTTAAATGCTGAGGAGTCTTTAAAGTATTCTTTTCTGTTGGCCTGCCCATATAATGATCTAGATTATTATTATCTCTATTAATTCTGATCAGTCTTCTCAATTTGCAGGTTTGTATCTCGCTACTTCTCACTGCTAGTTTTCCTTTATAGTTGTTGTCTAATTGTGGTGTTTTAACTCAATTGCGGTCCTTTATATTGTATATAATGGTTAAAGGTCCAGTGTGTAAGATTTAGTGGCATCTAGCGGTGAGGTTTGCCATCAAGTGAACGCCCCTCGTCTCACCCTGCTGTGGCCGCTAAAAACACAGAAAACAGCAGTCCCTTTCTAGAGCCAGTGTTTGGTTTGTCTGCTCTGGGTTACTGTGTAAACATGGCAGCCTCCTTGGAAGCAGACCCGCTCCCTCCAAGGGAACGAAAGCATGATTCTTTGTTTACGGTAATAATACATGAATGAAAACATAATTATGAATACCATATTCCACTTCTCCTAAATCCTACACACTGGACATTTTAAATTGAAATGCTGAATACAGGGCACTTCTGAAAAAGATCACTTGTCTCTGTTTTTTTTTTGTCTGAGTTTTCTCTGACACTGTGGGTGTCCTCATAACTTTGTCTGATCCTCACTTCCATCGCTCATTCGTTTTTGAAAGCAGCATGAGGAATGATTGAAGTGATCTGTGGTGTGTAAGCATTTCATGTCGGACAAGCACGTCCTGCAAAAGCCTTAAATTTAAAGTTAAATTTTCCTTAATTTGTCAAGTTAACTAGTTAATGTCTGACTCCGAGTTAAATGCAGTTTAGACGGTCAGAACTGAGCATTTACATGACATGAATTGCCTTAATCTGAACTGAATTTTCAGTGTGCATGTCTGTGTAGTGATTGTAAACTGGACGAATGGGATTTAAAATCAACCTGTCTTCTCTCATGTTAACAGAACAGTGTGATAACAGGGGTTTATCCTGCTAGTCCCTCGTCCTGGCTTTTTGTGGTCATAGCAATCCTGGCTACTATGTACACTCGCTCCGACCCCTCCATGGGACTCATAGCCAAGATACAGGAGCACCTGCCAGTCAGGTAAACACATCTCATGACTCCATGGTTAAAGTTAATGATTAATGTCTTGACTCACACCCCTGCAGACATGAAATGTTCCCTTTTCCTGATTGTACATTGTGTCACAGAGAGATCGGTATATGGTGTAAATGTTTAGTGTGGTTTAAATAAGCCTTACCCCACCCCTTCTTGTTCCTTTCTCTTTGACACTGTTCTCTTCATATAAACCACATTTACTTTAAAGTTAAGGGATATCACTTACAGCCATCATTTGGAAAAGATAGAAATGGGACAATTCCTAGCTTGATAATACCGTAATGAATTAAGATAAAGATATTTGTTGTTTCTCTTCCCACTCAACCTTATGTGCGGTGTCTTTATTCTATAACTTCCCATGTATCCATCTGTCCATCTTCTCCCACCATTCTCAGCCAGTCTATGAGCTCCCAGTGCCAGGCGTTGGTGTCAGCAGTGCTCTTCAGCACCATGCTGTGGCTCCTGCTCATCTTCACCATGCGCCTGTGCCTCAAACAACTCCTGTCTTACCACCGCTGGATATTCGAGCAGCACGGCAAGATGTCCAACACCACCAAAGTCTGGGTGGTCAGTGTCGTTTCACATCTCTTTCACTTCTTAATGTAAACTTACCGTAACTCTTACTGTTTGCCAGTTATGTGATCTTTGGTATGCAGCTTGAGGGGACACTGAATACTGATGCTTTTATATGCTGTTGTTATAAATACAGTTAGTACAGTGTCATGTAATGCGATCTAAAGCTCATCATATTTATTTTTTTTAAAGTTTCATATTGTTTAAGTGTTGTTAGTAAAACCCTGTTTACTGTACTTAAGCGACAAATGATTTTAATGCGTCGGATTGTGGGTACATCTGAACGTCCCATCCTTGTGAATGTGATATCTCAGGAATACTTTGAAGGAATTTCTTCAGATTTGGCACAAATATCCACCTGGACTCAAGGATGAACTGATTAGTTTTTTTCTGGTGATCGAAGGTCAGTGTGACCTCACAAAACAACATAACTCAAGAATTCATACAATAATTAGGACAAAATTTCCGACAAATGTCTAATAAGATGAAATGATGACGTTATGATATTTTATATCTAACTGTATGTGACGTCATCAAAAAATGTTCTGGCCATTATTCATTGCCATAGCTCAGAAACAGCACCCTGACAGGTGCACGGAGGCATAACCTGTGAGGCTGTAATATTAGTTTTGTTTAAAAAAAGTTTCAAGTTATTTGAAGTGAAGAGCTAGATAAGAGGAAAATGGAAATGAGTCCCTCTAAGTAGGTCTAAATACTAATGGACCTGGGCACCACATTTACATTTTTAGGTGTCTAAATGACTAATCAGCACAAAAGGTTTTGGAACTGCAGCCAGTAGATTGCTTCAGCCCTCATCCACAACACGGGCTGCAATGGCTACGACTTAATCCTTAAGGACAACTTCGACCGTCAAAGTACGTCCAATAAAAGTGCTTATTTTTGCCACTGACAGGATGAGATTATCATTCTGAGTGTCTGACAGCATTATGGAAAGGATCCCTACAGAGATTGACCTTTTCGTTAAATACCAAGATCCTTTTTGTTTAGCCAGAAACAGCCGCTATGTCGCTCTCGCCAGATCCACGAAGCTCTATTTTCAGAACCAGTAATTTTATCATTGTAAAACATTTGATTTAAAATCACTTGAAACAAAATAAAGATCAACAAAACCATCTTGGTTAGTCTTTCACCAAGTCTGTTTTGGTTGAAATAAACCCTTAATGTACCCAGTTAGAGGTGAAAATATCAGGAAAGCGAGAGGGAGGGCGGACATGAGAGAGGCAGCAGGGGAAAACAGCATGTAGAAGCAGAATGTTTTCACATCTAACTGGCTGAGGCGATCTACTGGACCAATTCCAAAACTTCTTGTACCTATTAGTCATTTACACAACAAACTATGTAAACATACAGCCCAGGTTTAAAAATACTGCAATTCCCTTTGAAATCACACAGAATTATCTTAATATCTAATTCTTATGATATTCTGCAAAACTACTTGTAGAAAAAACCCCAAAAAAAACAATAAATATTAAGCCTTAGGTGTATCCTCACTTTGGTCTGTGTATCTGTTGTCTGAATGCTTGTGTTTCTCTGCCAGGCGCTGGTGCGGATCTTTTCTGGCAGAAAGCCTCTGCTCTACAGCTACCAGGGTTCGTTGCCAAACCTGCCTGTGCCTGCCATCAAGGACACAGTCAAGAGGGTGAGACTTCACACCAAGTAGAGGAAATGACAACACGCTGCTCGCTGACCATGAAACAGATGGATCGCTTTCTCACAATCATCATTTTCTGCACCAAATTTCCTTTTGTTATTGTATTTTTTTTTTATTATCTGCCTGCAAGCTGGTTTAGAAGAAGCATAAGAATGTATATTTGACAGATAAAAGGAGATGTGGTATTATATCAGCAGAATTAGATGTAGTTATAATGGTAGGAAATTTCACCAATTGTGCTACTTGTTATATTTATTGAAATGTTTTTTTTTTTTTGTTTGTTTGTTTAGTACTTGGAATCCGTGCGTTCGCTGATGGACGATACAGAATATGAACGCATGACCAATCTGGCCGCAGAGTTCGAGAGCAGCCTCGGTAACCGCCTGCAGTGGTACCTCAAACTCAAAGCTCTCTGGGCCGCCAACTATGTAAGTGGCCGACCGTGACACTCTGCTGAAGTGTGGCTACTTCACACGTCACTTAAAAGTAGCAAAGCAGTCCAAAGGCAATTTAAAATCCCATTAACAATGTATATCTTTGTTAGGCTCTGTGGTTTGAATTATTTATCCTGTCTGAATATGCAAGTGATTGTGAGTGCCAGTTGGCTGCAATATTAGCTTCCTCACATGGATATCTGTGTGTTTTTTTATTTTTTATTTTTCAGGTCAGTGACTGGTGGGAGGAATATGTTTATCTTCGTGGACGCAGCCCAATAATGGTCAACAGTAATTATTATGGCATGGTATGAAAATCCTTTTATCTTTTTGGTGGTGTAGTCCTCTTTCTAAATTTGATTCAGTTTAATGTCTGACATGTTGATTTTACCTTACAGGTGCATTTACTCTGTTTTATGGCTTTAGATAGTTAGATATTCATTCATATGTTGGTGTTTATTTGTCATGAGGACAAAAACACAATGGATATAATTGTGTGTTACTGCTTATTAGACTAAGATGGGTATTCCTGTTTTTGCCTTTTAATAATGTACACATGCAGTGTTGTGTGAATATTTTTTCGCTGTGGTTTCTCAAACATTCACACTCAACTATTTCCTCAAGCATGTTTCTTAAACAGTTCTTTATTAAATAAGGGAACCTAGCAATGGTAATGGAGTAAGAGAACTTAAACTCTCCAAGAAGGACTTGGATCTTTATTCTTTAATCTCAGGCATGTTTGCAGACCTTTTCGTTTGGATGATTATTAGTGTTATTAGTGTTGACAGATTGTATTTTTATCGTCCTCACGATGTGAAAAAAGAGTGGTTGGCAGAGGAAAAAAAGTGACAGATAAAAGTGACAGGAGCCAAAGCAAGACAAAATAGAAGAATAGAAAAATAAAGATAAAAATAATAAAGATTATATACACTCTATTCACCTTTCACACACAGATAAGATTAAGAGAGGCAGTTGCACATGATAATCGCACCCATAACTGTAATACACCTATAGAGTGTAGTAATATACTTATAACAGTATGAAAATCTACATGTAATTATACAGTGATGTTTATTAAACATTGACAGCTTCATTGTGAATAAACAATGAAGTTTATTGTTAAACTGTAAAATATCCCGTTTTGTCACATATTTTTGTCTCAAGTGTTTAATAACCACATTACAAAAAATGTGTGTACAACAGCCTATATATTGGTATTGGAATATTTCATTCCCTGATATCGGTGTCAACATTGGCCCTAAAAATCGGGTGCTGGTCACGTTCTACTTACAATACCCTTTAATGTTTGTTTATTCATAGCAAGTCATACCTTATCACAATATTGAATGCTATTGCACACCAGTTTTTACTCATATTGTGCAGGCCTCATGATAATCACTCGGGTTAATACCTTCACCTGACTTCCTGTTTCTGTTTCTCCTCAGGACTTCTTGTACGTGACACCCACGCCCATCCAGGCGGCCCGGGCAGGGAACAGCATCCATGCGTTTTTCCTATACCGCCGCAAACTCAACAGAGAAGCGATCAAACCTGTGAGTTTAGCCACCAGTCAACCTCTGCTGCTCCATGTACGCGGAGGCGTTCATTATTCATGTCTCTTTGCTATGGCAACAGAAGACTTGTTAATCAAATGTCTCAGATTTTGAGACATTGAGATATTTGTGGAGCATTCAGTTTGCTATATGCTGGTAAAAACTCAGGTGTTTTGACTGTGTGAGTATCATCCATCCATCAGTGTATGTGTGTTTGGTAGACAGCATGTGCATCGCCATTCATTTATTTAGTTTTCATGTTTATGTGAAGACATTTCCCTCATGTTCTCATACCATGCTCATCTCTCTCACCTCTTTCTTTTCTTCTCCTTTCAACCTCTCTCCCGCTTGCTTGATTTCTCTTTCCTCGTTTCAAAACATTCTCCCTTTTTTGCTTGACTCTTCGTTTCCTCCACTGCTCTCCTCTGTTCTTTTCCTTATGCCCTTTGCCTTCTCCTCTCCTTCTCCTTCTCCTCTACGTTTCCCAGAGTCGTATACCCGGCACTGTCATTCCTCTGTGTGCAGCTCAGTGTGAGAGGATTTTCAGCACCACACGCACTCCTGGAGAGGAGACCGGTAAAATGACAAGACATGTACACACACGAAGATACTGTGACGACGTGGCGTTTCACACAGTGCTGATATAGATATGATACATGATGCCAGTTGGCTTCAACCAGAAATCCTGCACCAGTTCTGCCCTCACTTTAGTGAGCAGTGCTAACACACCGCTGCCTCAGAGATGATGAGGCATACTGAAGGTGTCTGAACCCTCTGAAGTTGAAGTGTGGGATAGAAAATTGTGTGTGTGTGTGTGTGTGCATGAGTGTGTGTGTGTGGTGTCAAGAAGCAAGGTGTCGTGATTCACTGAGTCATAATACGTCTGCACAGCCCATCCTGTCAGCTCTCATCAGTCTCCTCTTACCTTCTGGTCTCATCTCAGATCTGTCTGGGTTTTCTGGAAAGGGTCCGTCTCCAACTAATGTCTATTTTCTTCTGCCCACACGTTTTGTTTTCTCATCTTTTTATTCTCTCTCTCCCCTGGTTCTCTCCTGTATTTTTTTTCTACCATCCTTTTTGTGTCCTCTTGGTTTTTTTTTGTACTGGCCCATCCTTTTTTATCCTGCTCAGTGGTTGTTGAGGTCTGCAGTTCCTTGCTGTTCCTATCAATTTGAGCGGATGTTTGACACTTGTCGAATCCCTGGAACACTAACAGGTAGTATTTATATTTTTACACAATTGGCCAAATTCTAGCTTTAGATCTCTAAATGTCAATCCAATACGATAACAATAGAAAAGTGCTTAACATTTTTTACTGTGTATGATCAAAAATGAAGATACACACCTGTCTCATATACGATAAATGTTCCCTGTCCATCACATCGATGTGCCAACATCTAGATAGTCACCCTGTCAGTCATTTTGGATTAGAAACCAGAATTGCTTTCAGTATTGCAGCTCTGACCTTTAGTCAAACCTCCTACAATATCTCTTCATTCCTGCATTTGTTAAGTAGGCCTTCAGTTATATCCGTTTAGAGTCACCTCAGTCAGCCTGTTAATACAAGGTAGGCTAGGTTAATATAAAACGATCTGTTTGAGTTGTATTGTGAGGTTGAAGGCATTTCACCTTCATCTCAACTCAGTTAAATGTGCTCTAGTGTGTCAAGTGTTTGCATAGGATAAGAACTTAATCATTTGTGCCCGTAACGAGCGTCCTTTTCATTCTGGCAGCAGAGTCGTTCTAACAGGGTGTGCCAGGGATGTAGGAAAAACATCTCAGGCATCTTACTGTGTGGTTGTTGTTTTTAGCCTTCATTCAGTGGGTGGTGGAAGGAGGGTTTCTGTTTTTCAAGATTTTTTATATTTAAACATACTTAACTTTCTATCCAGTGAAAATGCAGTCTTCTGTTTGTGGCCAGTGAGTAAGGCTGTATTGAGACCACAGCAGGTGTTGCGGTGATTAGTGCAGGGCAGAAATTATGGTATTGAAATTATGTTTTTGATTAACAAGAAATTAGGAAATAAATAAGTACAATTTGTTTTTTCTTTTAGTTACATTTATTTCCCTGAATATTGATTAATAATATTAATTACGTACCAAGCAACATGATAGAAATTCTGGTGGACCTCTAAATGTTTTTAGTATCTGCATCACCCTGACACCAAACATGTCAACCAGCACTTGAACCATGAAAAACATCCATTATAAGCTTTACAGTAGTAGGCTGTATTTATAGTGTCATTTTATAAAACCTGTGTCAACAGCTTGAACAACGATACTGTTGACAGGCTGGTCTGATCGTCACGTCATTTGTCGACCTGTGGTCCGCACTGCCGCAGCTGAAATGCACATTCAAAATAAATGGTTGGACTTGCATTTTCTCTGCGGCGCCTGATTTGGTCTGGATGAGCCCTAATGTCACTGCAGCAGGTTGGGGGTTAAGTAGATTCAAGTAAACCTTGACTGTATTTGTTGAGGGAAGTTGAATTGTTGATGGTTCACTGAATCTGGCACTTAAAGCCTGCTAATAAAATGTTCCCGGCAAAAGTTTAGACAGAGAGAGTTGAGTTAAAAAAGTTAAAAGAAGTTCGAAAATACACATTCAGGTTTTGAATACACCAAAGCACAAGGCACACATAAATCTGTAATGTAAATGCATCATCTCCGACTCGATGAAGAAAATATTTACAGTCTTTCTTCCTCTTTCTCATGTGTGAAGACTCTGTGCAGCATTGGCAGGACAGTGACTACGTGGCGGTATACCACAGAGGTCGCTACTTTCGTCTCTGGGTGTACCAGGCAGGCAGACTCCTCTCCCCGAGGGAGATTGAATTCCAGATTCAGAGGATCCTCGACGACCCTGCCCCTCCTGCCAAAGGAGAGGCCAAACTTGGGGCCCTGACTGCTGGAGACAGGTCAGCGTGACAAACCACCAGTGCTTGAATCACGTGGACCACGCAGCACACTGCATCCTTAATGAACTGTCACCTTTTCCTGAAATATTTCCCAGAATTCCATGGGCTAAAGCCAGAGCGGAGTATTTCAGCAGTGGGGTCAACAAACGCTCTCTGGACTGCATTGAGAAAGCCGCCTTCTTTGTGACTCTGGATGATGATGAACAGGGCATGATGGGAGATGACCCAGCAGCTAGTTTAGACTGCTACGCCAAATCCTTGTTACATGGGAAATGTTATGACAGGTAATTTCACACAGAACTGATCACTGCCTTGTGAAGATGTCATGTTAAGTTGTTGAATTGTAGCCTTCAGTCATTATCTTGTTGTCCTGCAGGTGGTTTGATAAGTCCTTCTCTGTTGTTTACTACAAGAATGGAAAGAATGGCATCAATGCAGAGCACTCGTGGGCTGATGCCCCGGTGTTATCACATGTATGGGAGGTAAGTCACATGAAAGAAAGACAGGTTGCACACTGTTGTCGAGGCCGTCACTTAATAATTGTTGTGTGTTTGCAGTACACCTTGGCCACCGACTGTTTCCAGCTTGGATACAACACAGAGGGTCACTGCAAAGGAGAAGTGGATTCATCACTACCACGGCCACAGAAGCTGAACTGGGAGATCCCTCCAGAAGTTAGTTATCATTCACTCATTTCCCTCAATTCCTTGACACCTTTAGCTAACTTCTCCCTTCACACCTGTACTTTCATCGTGGTCAGCACCTCTCCAGCATTGGTGTTCGTTCTTCCACTCTCTCATTTCCTTTAGCTTATCACCATTATATCATAATTTACATTGTGCTCACATTAAAATTGTAAGATCACAATTAGTCCCGATTTGATTATTCCAAATGTAAATGGGTACAGTAGCATGCAAACACCTTATTTGGTTTACATTAACAAATGTAGGGGAAGGCATGCTTCCTGGACTCAAATTGAATTTGTTAGAGGTGCACTTTGGATAGACAGACATAAATCACAAAAAAAACTCCAAGGCACACTGACAAAGGTGTGAAGGCTTGTTTTTAAGGTCTAACATGACCGTGCCATGACAATAAAGGCATTTTAAGATATTAGAAGAGAGTGCCTTTGAGTTATGTTGTGTTGTTTAAATCTTATTTTGTTGATTTTGTCTTTCACAGTGAGAAATAGCTTTTTCAAACCAGCCTAAACTACTTAAAAGAGAACAAATGTACTATTGTTGACCAAATGTAAAATTTGGAAGATCAAATGTAGAGATGCTGTATTTTTAAAAAGAAATAGTTCAATATTTTTTTTAATATGCTTATTTGTTTTTTGTTTTGGAGAGATTTAGATGAGAAGATCAGCAGTTAGCCTAACAAAGTGGCTTGGCTCTGTCCTGAGGTCAAACAGTTCACCTACCAGTACCTCCAAATGTTATTTAGATTAAGTTAGATTTCTGTTGACTATGTCATAAAGAAACTTGAAAGAAAGTTGTGGTTTCACATTGCCAGAGTATTTTGGGCTAGGAGGAAGTAACTTCCTGGAGTCTCTGCTTGTTGGCCTGGTAACCTCACGGTAATGACAACACTCAAGCCGAGCTGTATTTAGGGTACAAACATGAGAGCAGTATCAATCAATCAACACTCAGCAAGAAAGCGAATAAGTACATTTGCGTAAAAGTCAAACTCTGTTTAAGGTTTGCATTGTACTTGGATGTTGTACAGGGTGTTTGTCTTGAAAATGACTGCATGACCATGGCTTTTTTTTTTTAAATCAATGATATGGTTATAGGTTACTCAGTCCTGGTGATGTAAACTGTTTGGATGTGTCTGTCTCAGTGTGAGGAGCAGATCTCCCAGTCTCTGGCAGTGGCCCAGGCTCTAGCTGACGATGTGGACTTCCACGTGTTTGCCTTCCGAGACTTCGGCAAAGGAAAGGTCAAGAAATGTCGAGTCAGTCCAGATGCCTTCATTCAGATGGCTCTTCAGTTGGCCTACTACAGGGTGAGCCTCAAACATGAAAACTCAGTCATTATCTACTCACCCTCATGCCGATGTAAAGTGCAGTAAAGTTTCATATTCCACAAAACATTTCTGGAGCTACACAGCAAAACAGCGCTGCAGCATTCTCCTGAAGTGAAGTAGATGGGGACCTGTTTTAAAATGTAAAAAAACAACAACAAAATTAAAAGGGCTTCATACACATTGATTTGAAAAGATATTATTTACACCCTCGAGGCACGGTCGAGCTCGTGCACCCACTTCCGACAGGGTGTCTACATATATACACCTACATGATCAACACAAATGCAGTTTGTTGTTTTGGGCCTGCACTCTGTACATGTGACAATTTAACAGAAAGAAAATCAGACTGCTTTAAATTTGGATATTTGGACATTGAATTTTGGGACTGGAAATATTTTTTGTTACATGTGAGTTTTGTGTTCTAGGACCGGAGGACGTTCTGTTTGACGTATGAGTCCTCCATGACCCGTCTGTTCAGGGAGGGCAGGACAGAGACCGTTCGCTCCTGTTCCAATGAGAGCTGTGCCTTTGTCCAAGCGCTGGAGGGCGGAGAGGTGAGATGGTGGAAACTCTTTCTTGATTTTCATCATTTTTGCACAGACTGAGGAATTGTTTGATGACGAATATAATTATTACACACAGGATGAAAATAAATCCACATTGTAAACAATCATATCTAATTCCTGTTGCTCTCGCATGAATGATACAGTAGCTTTTTTTAGCGTGTTGTATGCTAAGCAGTTGTGCCACTCATGCCATTCTCCAACAGGCAGCAGATGTGTGCAGGCGTTTGTTCCGCTCAGCGTCAGAAAAGCACCAGCTTCTATACCGAATGGCCATGACTGGAGGCGGTATCGACAGACACCTCTTCTGCCTCTACGTGGTGTCCAAATACCTCGGAGTGGAATCTCCTTTCTTGAAAGAGGTTCATTTCTTTCCTCTGTCACTTTATTTACATCAGAATGCACTCACAAAATAACTTTGCCCAAAACAGTTACCTGACTTTGAGTATATACATGTAATTTTCCCATCTAATTTTATTACTTAAGTTCAATGTAAGGGTCACTTTTGATGCAGAGTTTGAGTCAATGTGAAACAATTAAATAACTTAGTCTTAAGTTCAATGAATGCAGACAAACCTTATCTGTTTATTCAGTTATTACATGTAGAGTTAAGGGGGACTTCTAAATGAACATAATGTATTTATTCAAGTGTTTATTATTCAAGTGTTATACATAAAAGTAATGCATTTCAAATCTGTCTCAGGTAATAAATTACACTCCAAGTTATTACATTTTTTCACATTGACTCAATATGAAGGATTTGGATTAAATGTGACCCTTTACATTGAACTTGTGTGAAAATCTAATTGAAATACTAAACGCCACTGAATGTTGATCTCTTTAGTAGAGATATGCAGCAGCTGCTTCAGTGAACTGATGCAATGGCTTCTTGTGTGTGTTTCAGGTGCTGTCTGAGCCCTGGCGTCTGTCCACCAGTCAGACTGCAGTCCAGCAGATGGAGCTGTTTGACATGGTCAACCACCCAGAGTACGTCTCCTGTGGAGGGGGCTTTGGACCGGTCAGTGCTGCCCTCAGTACTTCAGTCACATTAAGAGGCATTTAAGCAGAAATAAAAGCTGATTTGTTCATTTTAGAATGTATTTCTACTGGTTTTGTTATGTAACTGCATTGTAAGTGACTCTAGTTGCAGTCTTTCTCTCAGTGGCTCCTTTTTAATGGCTGTACAGTTTCAGTTCTGGAAGAAATATAAAGTGCTTCTGCTTTGTTTTATTGATACTCATTAAGCAGCCACAAGGTTAAATATTGTTTGTATCTCTTTCAGGTGGCTGATGACGGTTATGGGGTGGCCTACAGCGTTTTGGGAGAGGACGTGATTAACTTCCACATCTCGTGCAAGCACTCGTGTCCAGACACTGTGAGTTTAATGAAAGCAGTAATTTTACGCTGCATAAGAAGAGTGAAGAAAAGAAACTGACAATTGATTGATTAACTGATTAGTTGTCAACTATTAAATTATCAATGATTTTGATAATCCATTAATCATTTTGAGTCATTTTTAAAGAAAAAAATATTAAAATTCTTTGATTCCAGTCCCTTAAATCTGAATATTTTCTATTTTGTCTGTGACAGCAAACTGAATATCTTTGGGTTGTGGACTAAACAAGACATTCGAGGACGTCACATGAAACACTGATTGACATTTTTCACCATTATCTGACATTTTATAGACCAAACAACTAATCGATTAATCGAGTAATTGAAAAGTAATTGACAGGTTAATCAACAGTGAAAATTATCATTAGTTGCAACCCTGTTTTTATTTGTATGTTATCAGGGCTCCAGGGTGCGACTATTTTGGTCGTACATGCGCTCAAAAATCTGTCAAATGCAACTAAACATATTCATTAGTTGCACCGGTGCGCCTGCAATTCAGCAGTTAATTTTTAAACAATTGAGGGTGTTGCCATTTCTTGTTGCATGTGCTGTGGTTTTGAAATACATGAAGGAAAACATGTATTTGCACCTTTATTCCTATTTGCAGTCATGTGTTAAGAAATTAAATTGAAATGTATTATCTCAATTATGGGCTGGTGCACCTAGATGAAGTTAGTCTGGAGCACTGGGAATGCATTATATTTTTTAAAGTTGCTTCTATTTAGATAGATTAGACAAGATGTGTGTATTTTCAGTCATCAAGATGTATGCATGGTCTTTTTAAAGTATTTATTTTTTCTGTAGAGTTGGGTTTTAACTTTACTTAAATATTAAGCATATGAAGGTGTTAAACTGAGCATTACAGCCTCACTGTTTAAAAACATCTAATAAAATTAACAACAACAATAACAACACATTTATTTTTCGAGCACAGCTTTTTTCACCTTGAGGTTGTGAAGTTTATAAAATGCAAATTATTATTTTTTTCTCCCTGCCCCATTTGTATCCTCACTCTTTATTCTGTTTTCCTTCCAGGATGCCCATAAGTTCGGTGCTCAGATCAGAAAAGCCCTGCACGACCTGCTCCAGCTGCTGAGCCCCAACCAAAAAGAGCCCACCAGGACAGAAAAGACACGGCCGGAGGTCAAGAAAGACCTGTAGGCGCTTTACTCAGGGGAGAACGGATGCTGAAGGGAAGGTGTGCCAGCATAAATGTTACTCCATGAAGTGAGGAAAGGAAGTTTTTTTTCCTCCTGCATTGGGAGAATTTTATAGCCAGCCAGATGATATTAAAGACACAGCTCCATGGGGAAACTGATATAATGGAGGTGATGTTTTTTTTTTTTTACTGATTTGCATCTGTATTTGTGTATGTATACTTGCTGTGTGGAAAGTGTGTGAGAAGGAAGAAACAAATTCTCAAGTGTCATTCAAGGACAGTACGGTTTATTGGTTTAGTTTAGTTTTAACAGTCAAACCATGTAAAAAGATGACAGGGTTTGATTATTATGAAAAAGGACGATATAAACTGCACCACTCGAAGTTAGGGTAGATATTCCTAACACCTCCCCTCAGTGCAGGGAGTCATTTAGAAGAAATTTAAGTGTAGTTTTGACACCATTAAATATGCCAAACTTTTTGTGCCACTACTTTTCTGTTGTTGAATTTGTTTGGAATATGTCATTAGAAATGTGTGATACATCCTGAGTCTTGGAGCATTAGTATGGAGAGAAAACTCACAACTGTTGAGGTCTGAATGCAACATTGCTGTAACAGTGACACCAGGTATTTTAAAATCTTAGAAGTCTGTGACTTCTCCGTGTTTACTCATTATGTATAAATCTGCTTTCTATACAAACACATGATTGTAATGCTGTGCTGAGAGTGCCAGGCTGTTTATACATGTAGTGAAATGACATGGCTCTGTTAGACTCATAGGTTGGCATTACTGTTTGACTGGTATTATATTCAGTGCCAACTTTTATTTCATGTTTTCAAACTGTACATACAAATATTGTAGGTCAGTTTATCTTTCAGTGGTCAGTAGGCATTTCAAACTTAATCAAGTTAACTGTACTGTAATGAACCCCAGTTATTTTATTCTATAAATCTGTTTATTTTATTTTCTATCACTGTGTTATGAAACAAGCACCATAACAATGCAAGCTATAGTAATGGACACATTGTGCAGATTTACAGTCTCAAGCAGTGCTGCAGGTCATATGTGGATTAGATGTCATTTGACAAAGGATGATGCAGATTCCAGATGATGTTATTCTCCGTTGATTATTGCCTTTTTTGTTTTCACTCCTGATCAGTTGAGCTTGTCTTATTGTATTGCTTTTGTCAGCCTTTTTTAACGCATTATTACGAGACAACATAAAGTCATTCTTAAAGAAGTGTGTGTCTGTTTGTTGCTTCACATTTAGCATCATACTCCTACAGTCAATCTCAATGGACAGATAAAAAAAAAGTTGAATCAATGCAGCAGAACCAGAGACTCTAAATGCATTTATTTATTTATTTTTCACACAGTCACATTCTTCTTTTCAAAACTCGGTGCCTACATTAACCAAAATGCAACTCTTTCACTTGATGAAGTCTTTTACACTGATTTTTCACATATGCAGTAAAACTCCCCGACACCTGTAAACAGACTTTAATGTTATAAATATACATAGATATATAGATATACATAGATGTATTTGATCCACCTCATCAACACAACAAATTATATCTGAGTATTTAAAGTGTCCCTACAGACGTTCAGGAGTAATTGTACTGTGTTGTTTGGCACTGCAGACTTCACTCTTTTTTCTTGAAAATCCTCCCATCTGGCTGGACTCTCCACTGAACCCTGACACCCTTGAAACTTTTTTGGATCTATGAAAGAAAGACAAAATTAGTATTTCAAACCACACCTTAATTCAATTAGAGTAGCTGGTATGTTACTATGATAGTGGTATGTATACACTGGTGGTGTACAACCTCTTGATCTCTGCCAGTGTTTCGAAAGAGCAAGAGCATTAAACAAAAACTTACTTGGGTCAAAATGGCTTTGCTCGTAGCAGTATCACCGAAGTTTAAGGACGAATCTGACTTCAGTTCCAGCCTCACGATGTGCCTCCTTGTGACTGCTGTGGTTAAACAAACAGAAATAATACATTACAACAAGCATACGTTCACTTTCTTTTCTTTTTTTTAAATCAATCATTAAGTCTGTACATGTTGCTTACCAACATAGCAGTAGAAGGGAAATGAGGTGCCACACCCTCTGTCCCACAACGTCTTGTAAGAGGTGTCATACAAAGCACATTGTCCATCATTATTTGGCTGATTGCTCGCCCAGTATCTGAAGGAACTGTCACTCTGGTCCGACCATTTCCACTCATCTCTGAACAAACCGATCCAGAATGTGGTCGTTGACGGCCCCTCTTCATTAAGCATTTGCTGTAAGGCCTGATTTTCAGTCTGGCTGCTCACGCCGACCAAGTCGTGGTAATTCTGTCGGCAGTACTCCTGGGCGTTTCTCCAAGACTTCTCTTCAAGAACAACATGCATCCTGCTGGACCCCTCACCTGTGAATATTGCAAAATGTACTGAAAAGATTAACATGGTTGGGGAGGATGGAAAAAACACATGTAGACGTGTAGATGTGGTTCAAGCTTCTGCGTACACTTAAAGGTGTGATAAGGAGATACTCCAGTGATTTACATTGCACTTTCATTGAATGGATGAAGAAAAAAGATCAAAACTTCAAAAATGTTCATTTTCCAGTTCATTCTTTTATTTAAGGTGTCTACTAAAAAGAGTATAAATTATACCAAGGTGAGCTTTACAGATGCTGGTTGGATTATTATATTACCTTTGGACTGTGCCAGGCTAACTGTTTCTTTTTGCAAAGTTGATAATCTAAAGCTCGTCAAGTAAGTGAATAAGACCATGCATCTGAGCATCAAGAGGATGAGCGACATCACTCAAGTTTGCTCCTGATTCGAGGAAATGAATGTATTTTTCCTGTCTAACTGTCACATCGAAGTCAGTACCTTCCTGACAGACAAAGGGAAGGTTTGCTCCACAGGATGCACTGAGCCATTTCCCATCACCCCTCATGCCTCCACAGTTGTGAGAGGAATCAGGTGGACTGGCCCAGTTAGTGTAGTCAGTGGTCTGAGCTTCCCCCACAGACCACATCCAGGACGCCACCCCATCCTTTTTCAGACCAATCCAGATACTTCTCAAACCACTGGCTGTTGCCATCTCCACCAGCCTCTTCATGTCATTGCGGTTGCCGATGGAGGCCAGGTCAGTGTAGCTCTTTCTGCAGTAACTCTGGGCCTGGCTCCATGTCTTAGCCTCACTAATCAGGTGGTACTCTCGATGAATGGGTGAGCACAAAGTGACACAACCTGCAGAGGGACACCCGCTAAAACATTAAATACAGCAGGCATTGTTATTCTAACAGTGTCTATTTTAATTTCACACAATTATTTTGTCATTTTACACAAAGAAACTTACCTGAACCTAGCAGCCAGATCACCAGATGGAGCATATTTCTCCTAGGATATGTAAAAATGAATGTAATACTCCTCTCAGTGCAGGTCCAAGCTTTTCTGAGTTGAATTTACTTAATTGATTTAAATAAACACATAACAACAAAATGGGCAGAGGATTTTAAATAACTGCTTTGCCTATTCGAGACTCTCAAGTGACCTTGGCTCTGCAAGTAGTCGTTTAGTTTGCTTGCGCCGCTTACGATATTTTATTTGCCTTCATTATGTTATCTTCTGAAAATAATTAGGCCACAATGGGATTACTATGTATTGAATGAATTAAAAAAATCACAGAAACCTCAGTTTATACCACTAATAGCCCTTTTCCTTTACAGTTAAAATCCTTGACTCCAGTAATAAATGCCTCCAGTGACTTCATTTCTCAACATCTGCATAGCTACATCTGTGACACAATTGAAGAGCATCCCAGAAGCATGTGATGTATTCAAGAGCTACGATTAGCTGATGAATCTATTAGCTGATCCACAGAATATTAATCTGCTGCTATTTTCATTATTAATTTATCGTTTAAGTTTTCCTTTTAAAGGTGCTCGATGTAGTTCTTGGGACGAAATTTTATTCACTGACTGAAAAAAACTTGGGAAACAAACTTTGCTTTCATGACTGAATAAACTGAATAAACAAAAAGACCTTAAAGGACAACACAATTTCAGTTAAGGGAATAATAAATTATCTGAGTTTGTATTATTACCGTATCAATCTTGTAAATATTAAATTCTGATTGTCTGAGTTTCTTTAACAAAACTACATAGTGCCCCTTTAAGAAAAAATGACAAAACATTCTAGTTTATATAATTTGAGACATAATATCTTTGAGTTTTGGGGCAGTTGGTATGACAAAGACGTGAATATGTCATCATATTGGTTAATGGAAATAAAAATGGTCTGAAGAATGGTTATTTTCAGTCCTGGTGTATTCTTTGACACATTTGATGATATCTGTACATAATAACAAAAAACTAATAATGTTGTAAATTAGCATTATTAGTCCCTGCTGTATTTTGCAAATAATTACACATTACATTCTATTAATACCTCTATTTTGTAAATAATTCTTCTCACCTTATGCTCAGATGTTTCCTCATGAGAGTTCACTTCTGCAGGTTGTTATTCTTCCTTTCTGTGAACCCAAAGGAACTCATGGAAATGCTGTTTGCATATGACATTCACAAGGGCTTATTTGCATTTCACAAAAATATCTGTAAGAATCTGCTAATGCTGTTACGACAGGGTGCGATAAATGTTTACGACGTCTTCTTTTTAATTACAACCTTTACAGTTAGATAAATAGCTGTTGTGGTTGTTCCTCTTTTTCCCCTGACTAGTAAATAAAGCCTAACATTATTATTACAGTTCATGGTCTGACTTATCTTTGTCTTTGAATGAACTGTAAACCATTTCAACATGAGGATAGGTGGCTCAAAACCCAAAATAAAAATCCTACTCTTATAAGTATGACGCCTGTTTTACCAGAAACTGCTGCTATACAAGTATTGATTTTCTTATTTTCATTTAAGTTAGTTAGTTTTCAAGGTCCAGCTCTGTAACCAAGATCGAGGGTATCAGTGATGTTCGGGGCCGTACGAAGGATCTCTTTGTGTCTTGACAGAAACTGCCTTTTTTGTTTTGCCTAGTTATTCTCTCTCTTCTGTCTCTGTTTATCTTGCACCACCTGTCTTTTTGTCTCCTGTTTCAGCGGTGAGGTCAGCAGCAAACCCCTCACTCATTATACTGCCTGTCAGACTTCAGCTTACACTCTCAAAAGCCACCAATAATCCACATACAGTCCCTGTCCATCTTTTCTAAATCATGCCCCTCACCACCCCCCACACACGCACACATTGTAGTTCAACACACTTCTCTCTCACTCCAGAGGACCCCCTTTATATAAAGCTCTGTCACCCCTCTACCTGTTACTTCTCTTGTTTTCATCATCAGTGAACATCCTTCACTTTTGCTCTTCAGGTATGTTGCTTTGACTTTTCCTCCAAACTGAATCAACATTTTTCTTCTTGTACAATGCTGTGGTATATATATACTTATGAAACATGAGACCATTTGGAAGCAGTACAGTAGTTTCTGCCTATCTGACATATTTGCAGTAAGTCAAAAAGTTGAAGCCATCAAAGCAGCTTGGGCTTTTCTTGACTCAGGAAATGTCTTCCATCACATTTATCAGGCACAATCTTTAAGTGACATGATTAGCAGCAGACTACTGTGGTTGATATCTAGATCTACAATTTCCGGTTAGTGTGCACAACATTGGTTTTGATTACACAATATGGTTAATGAACTGTAAACATTTTAAATTACATTATTGTTTGGTGACTTTCAAGACTGTTAAACATTTTGTCAAAATATGGATAAAATAAAAAACAAAAAAGAACACTCATATAATGAATCTATAGAGAACTATCACCAAATCTACAGTTCTTCTCAGCACTACAGAGATTTTCAGCTTCTTCAAGCGTATTGTTTTAGTTTTCTGGCTTAAAGCAGCTTAAAAGGGACAGTTCACCTACATATTTTTTTGTACATGTACTGCTATTTATCCATCTAGATTGTTCTGGTGTGAGTTGTCGAGTTTTGGAGATATCAGCTGTTTATTCTCTTGATGGAACTAGATGGCACACACAAAAAAACTCAACAGCACTGTCTTTCCCTAGAAATCATGACCTCCATATAATCATTACTCAAGATAATCCACAGAGTTAGTTGTGAGCCATTTTATCAGGGCATCTACATTGACAAGAAGCTTGTGCTTGTGACAAAAAACACTGTATGCTAGCCTACTTGTTGTCCAGGACCAATTGACAGACATACACAAAGTTAGCAACTGATGTTAGCTAGTGAGCATAGCTGAGCATTTAGCAGCTAAAGGAGTTGGTGGAGACCAAAAACGGAGCTAAAAGGAGAGTAAATATTTCATCAGGTAGCCAGAAACATTACTGTGAATGAACGCTAATGTTGCTCTTCGACTGCTTCGTGCATAACGGCAGGTGTTTCCTAACAAGTTTGCCTTATTAACTTTAAAGGTGCTAATATATTAGTGGTGAGTTCATAGCTTGTTTCTACTACCTGCAAGTGGCCAAAAAATCAGCTAACTTCTAACATTTTAAAATGGGCAAATAATTAACTTTAAACATTTGAAATTGGGGAATGATTGAAGCATTAATGCTCCAAACAGAAATATATAGATGTCTTGTGTGCAATTTAACAGACATGTTAGGCCTGCAGTATTAGATATCTTTGGCAACTTTGGGATTTTCCCCTTAATTACATAAACATTCAGTGGGCTCTTCTCCGAAACATAACATCATAATCTGTGCTTGAACACTGGACTGCACCAGTGGGTGTTGATAAAGGTGTATTATATCTCTGAAATTCGGAATGCTCCCCATGACAAGTTATTCTTGTTGCCCTTGGCCTCTCCGTCCGCCTGCATGGCGGTCAGTTTAGCCGGAAACATCCAACAGTGAAGCAATGTGATGAATTCCTCTCCCAATCCCTCATCTGCCTTTTGTCCATGTGCCCGTGTTTACTCAGAATCACATGCTCATGCTCTGAGATCTTGGCTAAAAACTAGCTATGAAGGGATCTGAGGGATTTTGGGGAGCCTCAGTGCTTCGTCTACCACGTTAATACACTCAAAGACAGACAGTCTAGGAGGGCTTCCAGTTATTTGCATTGGAAATAGTGTTTTAAAATTTGGTCTATTGCTGGTGTGTCTTCCTAGAGATTTTTCGTTTTTGTTTATTCAGTTTAAGAGCAGCTCATCAGACTGCTTTGCCTTTGTAAGATTATAATACTGTGTCTCCTGTAACAAGTCACACTGAAATACTTATATAAACTGCTGCAGTTATGGTTAGGAATGCTAAAATATTTATGGGTTCCTCCCACACACATTTAGATATTCCCTCAGTTCAGTGAGACTACTAGTAGATCAAATGATAATAGAGGACTTGGCTGGTGTTAATAGCAGCCGGCCGACCAGCTTAATCTCTCCATCCCACATTCTCTCTTGTAAATCAAATTAATAAAGAGGGATCGGCCAGCTGATACCTCGCTGTTATCTTGGGTAACAGGACACTGCTCTCCCCCTCCAGCCTCTTCTATTCCTAGATCATTAGCTACAAATGGCCTTCCCTTTAATCTTATTCTTTGAACAAAAGCACTGACCCCGCTGACTCCCGTGGCCCTCTCATAAGTCATGATATTTGTTCACAATTTTTATTTTCTGACCTCAGGCAGCAGGAGCTTTTGGTACTATTAAAGCTCAGCCATCAGGAGTCGCATGCAAACAATTTATATACAGTCAGGTGTATTATTGAAGTTAAATTGAACGATCTCCTTTACTGAAATAGTATATTTAAGTTTGTAACTTTTGTTAAACAGCTAGTTGTGTAATTCATTTCCCAACATTTTCCAGTGCAGTTTCTATAAAGGCGTCATATATGTTCTAGAAATTTATTTTTTACTCTTTTTAGCAGAAATACATTTAAAAAAATCATGAACAAACAAATAATATGAGGTATGTTTTTGATTTCAGTGTCACCATGTCTGACTTAGAAGATCATGGGTGAGTCAATCCTGTACTAGCTACCTTATTTCTCATTTCATAACATGAGCTTCTGTTTTGATTTCTTTTTTTTGATTGTGTGTCTGATTTATACTTTCAACTCTTTTATTTTATGTAGAGGCCACCAGGAGGGTAAGAACATTCATTTATTATCAGTTTAATAAAGCAGCAGTTTCATATTTTCTCTTAACTCAATCACTCTGTCACTCTTTCTTTTCTCCAGAAGAGGATGAGGAGCAGGGAGAGGGAGGTGAGACTGTGACGCAGAGCTATGTTGATTTTATTGAACTGTTGGTTTTCTGATTAAAATTTTCTTTATGCCTCTTTGCCTTTTAGAGTTAAACTTGTATTGATTTTGTCTGGTCTGTAGTTTGTAAAAAAACTAACTGATTCACTTTCTCATTGCTGCTCTGGCTGTCATGTTGAAGAAGAACGCCCCAAATACAAGTAAGCCTAAATGGGAATACTTCGTATTAAAAATAAAGACAGATATTTCCAGTAAATGCATCTCAAAGAAGTTAAAATGAATGTATTTTGTGACCCGTCCTCATGTTATTTTACAGGCCTTTAGTGACACAGCTCGCTGCCCCAAAAATCCCTGAGGGGGAGCGGGTTGACTTTGATGTATGTTCCCGAAAGGTTGTTATTAATGCAACAGTTCAATTATTCTAGCACCAAAAATAGCATTAAATAATCCTGATCCACTGGTTCCTGTTAGGATATCCACAGGAAAAGGATGGAGAAAGATCTTCTGGAGCTGCAGACTCTAATTGATGTCCATTTTGAGCAGAGGAAGAAGGAGGAGGAGGAGCTCATTGGACTCAAAGACAGGATTGTAAAGCCTTTTTATATGCTGTTTTCCCATTTATTTGTCTGAAATGGAGACACACTGAATATTCGGAATAATAGAGCTTAAAGAGCCATGTGTAAAACTCCAGCTGGCATGGTGTCTGTGTTATAGGAGAGCCGCCGGGCGGAAAGAGCTGAGCAGCAGCGTGTGAGGGCTGAAAAAGAGCGCGACAGACAGACGCGGATTGCGGTAATTAATGTTGTATTCCGTATGTTGTTTAATCCATGCACGTCAATAATCTGCTTAGATCACAATATCATAACCCTACACACTGTAAAAAAGCTATTTAAATAAGAGAAAGTGCAGTAATAAGCTGAAGGTTGCTTCCTCAGGAGGAGAGACAGAGGAAAGAGGATGAGGAGGCCAAGAAGAGGGCGGACGATGAGGCCAAGAAGAAGAAAGTTCTCTCCAACATGGGGGCTCACTTTGGAGGGTTCCTAGCCAAGGTCAGACAAATACATCCGAAAGTTTGTAGACTTCATGTGCCTCATACTCCCTAGAAAGTGGGTTTTGCTTCCTGCAGGTAGAGCAGCGGCGAGGCAAAAGGCAAACTGCAAGGGAAATCAAGAAGAAGACTCTGGCAGAGAGACGCAAGCCTCTGGCGATTGAGAACCTGAGAGAGGACGGTCTGAGGTCAGTTTAAAGTCCATTTTTATTAAGATTTTAGAGGGTGTGTACTTCTGTCATCTCAAGCTGTTAATGCTGTTGTGTTTTAGAGAGAGAGCCAAGGAGATGTGGGAAAGTATCTACCAGCTGGAGTCCGAGAAATTCGACCTGACTGAGAAGATGAGGAGGCAGAAGTATGAGGTGGGCCATTTTACTGAGTATTTACAACAGTAGTATTCAAAAAAAGGCTCATTTGTGACGTCAGAATGTGTTTTCTTTCCAGATCAATGTCCTCCTGAACAGAATCCAGCATGCTCAGAAATTGTGAGTCAGTCTGCTCGACTCAAACTACACAACTCCTACGCCCAAGGAAAGAAAAAAATAGAGCATTGTAGAAAGCTACTTTGCATAGATTATGCAAACATATGGCAAAAGTCACTTGTGCACAGGAAACATCAAATTCACAACTCTGAAACGTTTGCAACAACAGAATGCACACATCCAAGATATGAACATAGAACATATGTGATAGAGCAGAAAGAGAAGTACTTCCATTTCTATCTCCAGTCAGACACAACTACTGGTCTTTTCTGTGTGGCCTGCAACTCTTCATAACCGCCTATTATTTTTCTTGTGTCATTGCAGCAAAAAAGTCCACGGTAAGGGGAAGGTTGGAGGACGCTGGAAGTGAACAAGTACGAGATGCAAAGAGAAGACAGTTCACTAGTTTCAAAACAAGATATTAGCAATTTTGCAGTGTTTATCACTTATTCTTGGAGAGATATAAAATATTTTTTTGTGTGGCATTTATTGAAATACATCCATTCACAATTGTGTCTGTAATCAATAAAATGCACGTAAACATAAAATGGATGTTAAATCAGTGTCATTCAAATTGGAAATTAATTCTGATTATTATTCTTTAAGATTAAAACAGTAAAATTCAAAGCTTCTGCAGACAGATGAATGCTATCTGAGGCCACACACAGATGAAGCTCAAAGGGGCTGAGGATGAAATTGACAAGTTGCCAATTCTTACATATTGCACCTTTAACTTTTCTATGAAGGAAAAACACATTCTTGCTTAAGATCTTGTAAAATGTCTGAGCTGTGAAGCAAAATCACTTTGACTGTCAGTCTGTTACATACTGTAAAGGTAAAGGTGCTGACAATGGGAGCAGAGCTCTCTGCTGATATTAACCACCTTTACTTCTTCTGTGGTATGAAAACAGCATATACGTCATCACTCTTCCCCTCGTGCCAAGTCTCAAATCCACCCTCGAGAGCGATGCTCGCCACTTTCTTTGCAAAGCCTTCCTCTTGGTCTTTGTTCAGATCCAAAATGTACCTGAGATACACAGCGACACACAAATAAATGCAGTTACAATTAAATATGTTAATTATAGCATACACAAAAGCAAATACTCTGCACTTGTGAATTACATAGTCACTGTACTCTTGGTGACTGTACTGTCACCATGGTAACAAGCTCAGTTACTATAAAAACCCTCACTTGGCCAACTCCACGACGAGCACGGCGTCTGGTGCTGCAATCTGTCTCATCGCCGGGCCCAACTGGTGCGCGCAGCTTCACAGCAGTGACAGAGAGGGAAACAAAAGCACAGAAATGAAACATGATCAGCAGTCATACCAGTAGTCTGCTGTCTGGGAGACTGGGTGGTGAATGGATCCTATTTTAGGTTAAGTTACTGTATTTATATTTAAGAAAATATGGATTATTTACTCAGTAAAATTATCTTTGTTGTAATTAGAGGAAAAAGCTCTCACCTTGCAGCGAAGTAGATGGTGTTGAAGAAGTGGGAGTATTTCTTTTTATCTGGCAGCTTGTGAAGTGAATCCATAGGCAGGAACGTCACAGAGACTCTATTAAGATGTATCAGGTCTGAGGAGGATTTTAGAAAATTCAGTTCTAAAACCATCGGGTTTCATTTGTTTTCTGTGTGCTGAACATCAAAACAGACTCCAGAGGGACGGGAAGTCATCGATCATACATACGCTTAAATATGGAAATTAAAACAGACTGAAACCACAAATCATTCAACATAATCAATTTCAATCTTCCACCTCAGCCTGAACCCTTTCACTTTGAGTTGAACAGCTTTTGTTTTCTATGAGCTGCTGTTCTACTTCTCACCTGCACTGACAGTGACAATCATCTGCAGCCACAGACCTGCTAGTGTTAAATAGCCATTTACCGTTGATAGTGACAGATTTTCGGTCAATCTGTGGGGATGGCTCCTTTGCCTCTGTGTCTGACTGAGAGGTAGTGGGGCAGCCCCGTCTACTGGACAGGGACTGGAACAATGCCTGTACATTCACAAAGGAGATATCCTGCGCTGTCTGTAGATGTGAGAAAAAGGAAGGAACTTACTGCTTCTGTATGATAAAAGGAAGCAGAGGCATAACTATAATCTAAGAGGCTGTTGACACCCAGCATAAACATCTGTCCTGGGTAATCCAACACAAGTGGACAGCTCAAAGTACACAAATATACACCTGGCTTTAGAATGTGTCTCGACAGGCTCCTCGAGTGACCACGTGATTGGATCTCACTTCCCTGCTCTATATGCAAATAAACACGAAAGTTGCTGAGACAAACAGATACTATGTTTTTTTCACAAAGAAAGAATTATATTAATGCCTATTTGCCGAATTTACAAGAAGTCCCAAATAATCAAGAATTTTTCACTGACATCGTTTTACATAGTTCATAAAGTTTCTACTAACTCAACAATTCACAAGTGATTTTTCAAGAGAGTCTGGGACTTTCTCCACAGGCGACAAAGAAGTAGCCTGTATTGTTTACTTTTTCTGTATTTGTAAAATTTGACATATTAACTGTCAATAAAATTTGTAAATGTTGAAATCGGTTGAAACAGGGTGTTCAAACAAATGTTGGCAGGTAAGACACACTTCAGACATGTTTTTTTAAAGGAAAGACACAACCAAATGTATTGCATAAAATACTAAAAAAACAAAAAGGCGCAAATTATTAAAAATCTGCTGTAGTCGTAAATGAGCAAACTTAGACTAGTTTCTCCTCAATCACAACTCTCAAAATTGTGCAATTTTTTAAGGGAGTCTGGAGATACAGTGGTAACTAGTTAAGTGGTGAAATCAGTTGAAACAGACAGTGTATTCACAAACATCTGCTGCTTATACTGACAGATAAGGGAGTCCAAACAAGTAATTTGCATTACAGTGAGGAAAAAGGAAATCAGACAGCTTGTTTCGTGTGTACAAGAATTAATTTTGCCTGCAGCTTCTTTCTGTTGTTTAGCAGAGGTCAGTTGAGTAGGTGGTCAATCAGTATGGCCCAGGACACATTCAAGTGAACACTGCTGAAAAACTGTGGTCATACTTGGCCCTGAACACCTCTGAATGTGGCCCGAGAGATCAGATCTCAATAGGCCCTCGATGTGTCTTGTGTGCGTCTTGAGCTGTTCACTTGTGGTCAGATCAACCAAGATGTGTGTAAATGCCAGGTGTGAACAGCCTCTAACATGCAATCTGTGGCACCACTACTGTATATTTTACCTTAATGTGTTGCCCATTCTGTGTCTTCAGCATACTCTTGTCATCAGTTTCAATGCCAAAGGCGAGGTAAGGACTGGAAACAATGTCTCCCCAGTAGCCCTTGACAGCCACTTTGTTCCCTTTCTGTCCGAAAACATACGTAGCATACATACATACCTTTATTTCATCTTATTGCTGCATCTTATAGAAAGGTTATGTAGGAAAACAGGCGAACACTAACCTGACTGAAGACTCTTGAAGAGAGCAAACTTGGATTGGTCATTTGGTAGACACCTTCCCTCATTTCGAATGCCAAACCCCGCTCCCTCCATTGCACGTATTGTTGTTTGTTTATGACACCACACTGCAGATAGAGAGTCAGAACAAAAAGCGTGTCCATCCTTTTTTGCAACCTCAAAATATCCATACTTAATAAAAATGGCAAATTTGGAAATCACATTTTAATTAACATGCAAAAGAAAATACACCAAGTATTCAAGTACCCCTTTCTGGTGCAGTTTCATTGTAAGGTCCCAGTCGAAGCAGCCCATCTTGGAGTTGTAACGCGTTCCAAGGTGCTGCCTGACTCGATAATCCCAGGCTCTGGACATTGAGATAGATGATGAAGACTGAGGCTGCATCCACAACTTGAATATCCTGGCTAGCTCATCTCTCTCCTTGAACTGCAGAAAAATAAATGTTGATTATGAAATTACGAGACTTCCAATGAATTCGTGGAGCTCTTAGACAGCTGTGTTTTGTCCACTATAAACTGTAAACCATGTCTAATTTCACATGGATTTAACTGAGCAGGCCTCAATGTCTGATGTTCTTGTCTTAAAGAAACACAGATAATGGGCTAGTTTAACAACCTTGAGAAGAGTTGTGTTCAGACAGGGGTGTGTGGGCGTCTCCAGTGCTTCAGTAACAGACAGAGAGAGCTGTGATGCTGCACATCTCAGCGTCTCCTCCGTCTGACTGCGGATCTCACTGTTCCCAAACACCTCCAGGAAAACCTCTGTTTTCTCTGAAAATAAAAAATAAACATGGAAAAATAACCAAAATGTTTAGCATTATTAATAATATTAATTTCACAAAATCCCACGCACCATTATTTCCCATGCCTTCCAGGGGCATCAGAGCCAAGTAGAGGAGCAGCAGCTGTCTAGCCACTACCTCCATGCTGTTTTCTATCACCCACACCTGCAGTAGAGCAGATAGAAGATTTGTTCACAGTACAGTATAGCAATTTGTTCTCAGGGGTCACATGACTTCACGTTTAGGGGACTCACATGAAGGCTTTCTTCATTCTGGAAACCAGCAATGGTCTTCAAAATATGTCGTGGATCTGCACTGCCAACCAGCAAAACATTGACCTCCCCTTCAGGTCTTGCAGGGCCTGGGCACAGAGAGAGAGAGCATACACTAGCTCCAACACACTATACATCCAGGGCTGTGCACTTAACCTCAATGCTTTGTTAGTACAGAAATTTGTCTATTGAATTTTGAAATTTGTGCATTGAATCTATGGTCAGATTTGCAGTATCAACTTTTAGCCAGATAGTTAAATGATATATAATTCATAACGTTGTCATAGTTTTAGACTGTATTATCAAGTGTTTTTAACAGCTGTTTCTGAGTAAAAATCATTAATCATGAAAGGAGTTTGGCTGTTCTTGACTGAAAAAAAGTAAGGTACTGTAAAACATTTCAACACGTGTCCAACTTTTATTATAGAAACACTGTATTATTAAGATTAATGGCCTTGCAGTAGATACCAATACGATATTATTAGGGACTGTCTGTGTATCTGTTTTGAGTAGGAAGTCATAGTTGAGACCATAGTTTGGTTAAACAAATATATTAAGCTAATTTGTATATATAATATAGTGCATACAGACTGTTTCATGAGTGATGTGTCTGGTTTAGTGTACAAAGTCAAATTCATTAAAACTCATGTTTGTTTTCTGCTGCTGTGACTATGATACATTATTTGCCAGTATAACATGAAGCCTGTAACAATACCATACTATAAAATACAGTGATGGAATGTAGCACGAAAGTACTGTACTTAAGTACAATTTTGAGGCACTTGTACTTTACTTGAGTATTTCAAGTTTCTTGTACTTTATACTTCCATTCTACTACATTTTGGAAAATATTTTACTGATGACATTAATTTCTAACTTTGGTTACTAGTTACTTTTCAGATTACATGATGCATCAGAGCCAAATGAGAGTATATTTAAATTTACTTATTTTATCGACAATCAGATAAAAAAAAAAACACTGATTCCAAGCATCAGAAAAATGCTGAATATCAGATCAGATAATTGGCCAGGTTGATAATCGATTGACCCACAGTATACAGCATACATACATGTTAACATATGCATCATTTACTTTTACTTGTACTTTTGATACGTAAGTATGTTTAATATTAGATACTTTAAGACTTTTACTCAGGTACTATTTGTATGAGCAACTTTCACTTTTACAATAGTAATATTTTAACACAATATCTTTATTTTTACTCAAATATGACTTTTGGGTACTTTATACAACACTGATAAAATACTCCATAACAAGTTAAAGTCTTGCATTCAAACTGTTACAATACAAGAGTGACTAAATGTATCCAAAATGGAAGTACACTTTATCTATAGGTGCTTCATTATCATATTATTGAATCATTTCTATTATTGCATCCACATTCAAGTGGTACTTTAATGTTGTAATTGGTCGAGGCTGTGATCAATATAACGCCTTCACATAGCCTACTGTTATCTCCTTATATCTGTATTTCTGTCAAATTTGATGCCTGCCCTCTTCCAGGTCACCACGGTGGAGAGGAGTTCGTGTGGCCCAGGCACCACTTGGCGATGTCTCAGCCTGCTTGGTTGTCCTCCTGGATCCACACACTTTACATATATTATATAAATTGTATCAGATATTCTGTCAATGCAATTAGTAAATTGTGATTTTGTTGTTCGGTTCTGTTCATGCGACATCTATTTGCAGGATCCCTCCTCTGTGGCTCTTCCTGAGGTTTCTTCCATCTGTTTCCACTGTTAAAAGGGTTTTGTTTTTTTGTTTTTCTGCCCACTGAGGCAATGTGATTGTGATTTTGGTATAATAAATAAAATTGATTTGATTTGATTACTGTTAGGCAGTTGTATATATAGCAATGCAGCGTATTTTATAAAGGGCTTATATGTAATGTATGTGTCAAATAAATGTGGTGGAATAAAAAGCACAATATTCTCTAATGAAGTAGAAACATGAAGAACAATTCAATGGAAATACTCAAGTAGAGTACATGAGTAAAATGTACATAAAATCATGACCACGCTGACGCACGTGTGCACGTGAGGCTCTCACCCGGACTCAGCAGGTCGCGCGCAGGACTGAAGCCCCACCAGGTGACGCAGCCCGCAGCTTCAGACAGCCGTCCAGCGCTCATCCTGTAACATGGCCGAAAAACACTCAAACAAAGCCGTCCACCTTACTGTAAGTGGTTCACATCATGACACCCAGCTGTGGTGATATAAATGTCTTAATAGCGCCAGTTTGTTAGTTATCTTAGCTTAGCACGAACGTTAACTAACGCTAGCTAACGGTTATTATGTTAGCTTAAAATAGACGGTGTTGTCCAGAGGCACAACACTGTCTCTAACCTCAACATGGAGATAAAACATGACATAAACTGCGGCCAAGTTCATGTCATTTAAAGTATAGTAATGGGGAACACTCACCTCACAGACTGGTTTATGACAACTGGGGTAAAGTTCGCAGCTAACCGTCTGAACACAAAGTTTGGGTTCTGCTGCTATGGCAACAGTGTCTTAAATGGGGAGGACGGTCGCCATCTACTGGTGAAATGGCGGGAAAAACTTTAATGTCTCCTGAGGGGCAATTTGTTGTGCATTCAAAACACACCAGATAGGCCTGAACAATAGCCTAAGATCGACTGTAGCAGCCATTATCAATGTCATCAAGGTCCAGGCAGACATTTATGGAAAATGGCAATACAAGTGTCATCTCACATAGTATAATCTAGATTAGTCAAATTTAATCTAATTGAATTTTAAAGTGTAGGTCAACAATTATCATAAAAAGTATTAAAAATCAATAGTTACCGTACTACCCATTCCCTGTGTATCTATTTATTTTACATCCCCTGGTCCATGTATTTCCCAACACTCCCATGACTCATGCGTCTTGATTGATTGAGTAATTGCGTGTGGAATAAATGTGTTTTTGGCTCAGTTGGTTCTGACCGTGGGGTATGTTTACCTCTGACCAGAAGGGAGTGACTGGAACTTCACTAAAAGGATGAGATGTATGCATTTGGACCGTGTCTGCCATCTCAGTCAGCCTAGTCAGATGCAGATGGTCAACCTGCTTAATTTGTTTCTATGAGTTAGTTTGAATGTCCATACCAGCATACAATAACCCAGGATACTCTCAATTAAAAATTTGTAAACTGGGGTTTTTTAAACTTTTGTTTTCAAAGTTTTTTTAAAAATAGTAAAGCCCTTTTTAATAACATAACATCAGCACATTGGTCCCAGGAGTGCTTGTGATCTATGATAAGATCACGATCTAAAAATCAGTAATTTGGTCTTAAATGTGTTCAGGTTCAAATGTGAGGCCTCACACCAGTTGACGAAGTCATTAAGAACTGGACCATAGTAGTATAGCTTCTTTACAGCAGCCCCCTCTTCAAATTTTAAGACCTACAGATTATTATAGTGAACCATGGTTGGATAAATGAGCATCCATAATATTCTTCTCTCTTGACAGTCTGAACATCAACTAAGACTAACTGAAATAAACCAATGATTTTAATTTGATTAAAGGTAAGAGCATTGATGAGGAACTGTCCAACGTGGTTTTATTTGCATTTGAAAATATCCAAAGCATTACACCAGGCATTTTTAGGGACTCTGTTGCACCACAGCACTACAAAATTAGCAAAAAAAGCATGTGTACATACCATGACATGTAGAAGCTCTACCATATATTCAACTAACATTTCAGAAGACAGAATAATTCTGCAGTTCTTTCTTTATGCATCCAAATTTTACTAGGCCCATGCATGAGCAAATATGAAAGATGCAAATGGTCTCCAAGAATACACGTACTGAGTCATATTGGTTTACGTTTAAGGTAAAACAGAGAGGCTGAGGTTTTAATAAATTTAAAAATAGTATGTACATCACACACACGCACACACATACATACATACATACACACATTTAAGTAGGCCCATCTTAAAAGAAAACATTTGGATTACAGAACATGCAAAACATCAGGAATAACAATAAGCAACATATCAGCAGTATTTCACAACTAGACAAGATGCAAGTCTAACGAGGTTTTGCTTTGAGTGCCGCATCGACTTCTTCTTCTGGCTGCAGAGTGTGCCACTGGGCTACTGGACGCCTGGGATTAGCAAGCATTTCTGACCAGTGGCGCAGGCCAACTCCTGTAGCTCCATAACCCATAAAGCTCTTTCCAATAGGGTCATTGCTCCCAAGTTTATCATAGTCAAACACTGTGATGACGACCTGCACTTTCTGAAAGAAAAAAAGAAAGATGTGTAATCAAGTCATTCCTTGTCAACACTTAGTGTCTGTTACACTTTGAAATTGATAATTGACATGAAGACACAGCCTACCTGTATCTGCTCAAAGGGGACATCAAAGCTGAAACTCTCATTAAAGTAAGGATTGAGCGTGTTTTTCTTGACAGTTGTCTTTTTCTTCTTTATCCGTTTCCCATTTTGCTGCAAAACAATCTTCACATATGGATCTAACGGAAGAGGAAAAGAGGGTTATGTAGTTGTGTTTCGTTTTGTTTGTTTTACTCTCTCATTCGTACGAGGAATTAAGGAAATATCTGAATTATAAGTGACAGGAGTAGTACCTGATAAACCGCCAACGTCCATTTTCTTTAGGTTCTTTGCCTCCATGATGTTTACTGTCAGTTTTCCAGCAGTGGGTACATACCGTAAAGAAATGCAAATATCGCCCAGTTTTTCTTGCTGAAAGAAAAATATTATGGATTAGCATCATTCCCCACTAAATTAAATAGAAGACATCTTTTATAAAACTGAGGATTACTGTGATTTCTATCAAGATATTTATCTTCCAACATTGAGTGAAACAAGGTTTTATGAGAGCACAATATATCATACCTCCTCCTTCTCACCACTCTCCAAGTCTCTCCATTGTTGCATTGGCTGGCCCAAATCAACACTGTTCATGGGAATCTTTATCTCACCGATCATATCATGTTTGGAGAAACGATCAAAGTCGAAAACTTGCAGCACCAAAGTCTTTCCGCCCAACTCTGCATACGGGATCTAGAGAGAAAGGGTTATTAAAGTGTTGGGATGAAGAATAGGTCAAGGTAGACAATGTAATTTTGTTTAGATAAAACAACATTTGTAATTCCATACAATAAGACAGACGTTTATTGACAGGAGACAGTCTTTTTGGGGAGGGATACCTTGACAGACGCCATTCAGGGAATGAAAGACTAAAGATGTAGGGGAAGTAGAGACATGGGCCAAACTTCTGCCTCATGAGGGTAAAAAGTGATATGTCACCAACAACCCCCGAACACGAACACAAGCTGCGACAGAGACATGGAGACAAGAGAGAGAACAAACAAAACACCGACAACAATAGGTCAATGAAGGCTTGACGTTGGGCAAGTGGTACCTTGAAGATGAAAGTCTCGTTGAAGACAGGGCATAAATTTTTGCGCTGAACTTTGGTCTCGTACTTCTTCTTTTTGTCTGGCAGCAAAAACACTTTGACGTAGGGGTCTGAGGTTCCCCCCATGTCCATTGCGGCAAGGTCCTGAGCTTGAAGGATACCCACTATAAGCTTGAGAAGAAAGAGATCAAATGTCAGAATAACGTGAAACCTTTCTTTTTGTCAGCTATTTGTTGAGTCCCCAAATTCTTCTCATTTATATGAATGTCTTTGATCAAAGGAATTTGTTTCTACACAGGACCTACCTGGGCATCTGTGAAGTTGTAGTCCAATGAGAACTCCAGCTTACCCAGCTTCTCTTGTTCTTTCTCCTCTTCCTCCCCGTCCTTCTTCGCCTCCCCCTCCTGCAAAATAAAAGACATCAGTGCATAATTGGATAATCATCATGAAGATCTGGACCAGGTAAGATTATACTGAACATCACTCACCTTATCTCCAGCCTCTCCGTCACCTTCCTTTTCCTTTCTGCGACGGCCTGTCTTCCTCTCCCTCACTTTCTTTGGCTTTTTCTTTTTCCCAAAGCATTTTTTGAAAACGCAGAAGATGCAGCACGCCACCAAAGTCAGGACCACCACAACAATGGCTACTACCGCCCACATGGGAACTGCACAATAAAAAGAGTTGAGTTCACTCATCAGTATGAAGAAAGGGAGTATGCTGATTAAGGTAGAAAGGAGTGGATGTCTGATCCTCTGATGACCTTTATGTTCACAATAGTAGTAGGGGCAATTGATCAGATTTTATTTTCAGTTACGAGTTTGGCTTCTTATTATGAAACAAGATAATAGAGACAAAATGATTCTTTATCACATTTTATATCACATTATAATACACATCATAAATCAAATAAGTCTTACTACTTTATTTATCATGTTATATTTTATATTATTATATCACAATTACAAAAATACATTTATTTTTGTTTTTAGTTCTTTTAAATTTCAAGGAAATACACCATCAAAAACAAAAAAACATAAAAAAAAATATTTTTAAGTTTAATACATGCATAATGTGCCCAGAATCAGAAAGTAATCATGTTACATAATTGTGATCTCAATATTGACTGAAATAATCAAGTTTATATTTTTGCCATATTCATGCGGCACTAAATAGTAGCATGCTGGGATAGAAGCCCAACCCTCCAACAACAACAAAACACACAAAAATTGTGTTTAAATTTGATCTTAAAGTAGAAATCTTAACTTTTAAGCACAATACTTTCTGCTGAAGGCTCAGTTGTCTCACACATCAGGGTTTTCAAGAGGATTTAGCTCTTTCACATCTTGAGACTTGGGGGTTCTTTTGAGCATTTCTAACTTAATGTTCCAATGTTTTTTTTTCAAGCACTCTATTATCTAAGGACGGTTTGCTGAGCACACATGTGTCAGCAACACCCTTCAACGCAATCTGATAATAACACACTCCCGGCTGGGAGTTGCCCTGTACAACCACAGTCCCCAGCAGTGCAGTTCATCATTAAGTGCTTTACACAAAGCCGCTCAGCAGTAGTTATTAACTGAAGGGAAAACATTTCTCATGCACTTTTTTCACTTGTCACAGGCATGAACGTTGAAAATAGGCGGTGTAATGGCCCATAAAACAAGCTCATATTCCATTATGATTATTCATTATTCTGATATGTCAAAAAAATACTCAAATATTGGCTTTGTAAAGGGATTTTCCTGTCATAGCCACAAGATCCTGAACCTTTGAGAAAGCTTTGTTAGTTCATGAAGCATGGTTTTGGTCACAATAGACCCTTTCATTATGTTAAACACATGTTAGGAAGGATAACTTCTCCCACGTGTTTATTTTTCTGTTTTTTTGTCACAAAGCTATGACATTACAAAAACGTGATTATTCAGTTGCAATGATGGTCCTGGAGCAACATTAATTACGAGGTCCCAGCAACAACACCAACACTGCAATATCAGATCATGCAGTGAAGTTGCTCTTTCAAATAATAACTGATGATATAGTTTATTACAACAGGTAAATTAAGTTATGAGTTTTTATTGATCATGTTCCTGCAAATTGTAGAAGTAGCTTACGTGGCAGATGACCAAGTTCATTCATGAACTTCTCCTTCATGTGGTTGTAGTCGTGGCCTGGGTGATGTTCTGAATGCGAGTGCTCGTGGTGTTCTGTATGGGAGTGTTCATGATGAATTGGTTCTGTTGCTTCCTCTGGCTCCGGTTCTGACGGCTCCGCAGCCCTCCGGGCTCGGACCCCGACACTGCCGAACCTCATGTTAGCTGTCAAAACATCAGAATCAGTGCAGTCATTCATGTGGTGTTGGGTTTGTTATGTTCTCTGTCATGTTGGCCCCTATAGTGCAAGACAACACAACTTCATATGTATGCTGTGTAATCCCTATTTCCATGCGTTGCAGTACAGTTGCAGAGCATAGGACATCCCTAAGCCAGATGCTCAACATGGCTGACCCTAATCCCTCTGTTACTCTCATTCTCTCTGCCATCTCCCCCGCCCCTTAACCCATGCTTTCACGTTTGTCCCATCCCCATTTTTCTCTCGTCACTGTCTCTGCATGTAACTGGATTAAACTCTGGCGCTACAATATTAATCCAAAATCCCAGATCCTCAAAGCCGAGGATTGAGAGATGGTCTCCTCCCTCAATTTTTCTGCCTTGAAGAGTTCTCTGGAATAACGACTGTTGACAAAGGTATTTCAAAGGACCATGGTGAAGATTGAGGGTGAAATCCTGATGTTTTCAATTGTAGTTTTCATGTATAGTTATCTCTTTACCATTTATAATAAGAGAAAAAATAAACATTCTACTTTTTAGAATATAATATACATGAAAAGCAACATGTTTCTGTTAGACCCTAATTCTTAATGGCAATTGTCAACATTATTGGTGTCTGTTCACATTTATAGGCAGGGTGCAAAATTAATTTTGTGCCCACGAGCCAAATGGCCAGCGACGTTCAGATTTTACCAGCCACTCAATAGATTGCCTTTGTTTCTTTGACTGCTGAGTGAAGCAAATCTACCAGACACTTCTATATTTTACCAGCATTTTTCTATTAGCTGGTGCTTATTTTGTGCCATGTTTATATATAACTCTTATCAGCCTTTTAAATGGGGGTGATGATTAAGTTCAGATTCATTGGAAACTGGAATGGCACTCAGTAGAGCATAAACCTCCACCAAGACCCAATAGTCCACATTGTACTCATTCATAGATACCAACCACCAAAATATGGTTGATTTAAAAAACAAAAATAATCAAGATCTATGCATTATTCCCTGAGAAAATGATGAAAAACACTATTCTCTCAACATTCAAGAAAGAGAAAAAAAATGTATTCGGATCGGCACCAAAAGTTAAATGGGTCTATTCCGGGATGAGACGCAGTTTTATTTTTGTGTAATCCTGCTGAAAGAACCAACCAACCAACAAACAAATGGATAAAAAGCATAACCTCCTTGTTGGAGGAGGTATGTTCAAAACCAAATGTAACTTTGTAAATTATTAATTATTATTCATACTGGTTCAAATATACTATACTATACTACTAATATACTGATGTATATTTATCTTACCTTTTGATATGTCCCTTAAATTCCCTCTGTAAAAAAAAGAGCTTTTGGAGCAACTTTAAGTTCAAAGTGTATTTCTTGTTGCTTCCCCTTTGGCCTGTTGACGCCTTCACAAACCCATCATTCCTTCTGTATGTCGCTGACTCTGACTGGCAGGCTCCCCACAACCCCTTTCCATCAAAGCTAAAGCGCTGGCAAATCACTAGAGCTGTGTTGTGATTTAATCCCCCTACCCCTCCTCCCGATATTAGAATGCTGAAAACACATCTGTTGCTTCATGTCTCTGACTGAAGATGCTTAAAAAGCAACAGCTACCTTTTCTTGTACTGTACAACTACTCCATTGTTGAACATTTCACACGTGTTGAACACTTTAAGGTTCCCCTTGAGTAGGAAAAGTAACTGTTCATTGGATTGATGAGACATGGCAGTGGTGGGTGCGTTTATCCATTAGATTGAGGAGATTGTAGTGCATCCGGCCCTTCACTAATCCCTTCAGCATCGCTGTCCTCACAGTCACTCGTCAATCTACCAGCAACTTTCACTGAGAGTGGATATTCCATCCTCCCCATCCCTTGGCTTACCATTATACTGTACAAAACACATACTCGTATTTAGAGCGCTGTGAACCGTAATCCCCAGGCATGGTGCCACGTGTTTACACCGCTACATCTGGAGATCTAGGTGGCTCCAATCCAACATGCAACAGCCTCCTCTAATAGTAAATTCCAAATGGAATAAAACACAAACATATGAACAAAAATTCAATAGTGTTAGCTTGTAGCAGTTATGGCAACAATATACTTGTTTGCATTATATTTCCACTGTAGAGTGTAGGGTAGAGTGTTTTTGTCAACAGAGGGCCTTTGTATATTTTTGTTAGTGAGTTCAGCTAATTAATATGACCTTTTCCCCACTGAGGGCACTCGCTGCAAAAACTCAGAATCTTACTAAGTAAATGTGTCTAATTTCTTGTTAATATCTCATTACACTTAATATAGAACTGATCAATATTGCAATATGGCAGAATGCAATATCCTGATCACAACATGTTGCAATTATTTGATAAAGGTAAAATGAGTGGCCCAACAGCATTAAAATGAAGCACTGTAGTGCTGCGGAGATGTCCTAGCCTGCAAATCTTGTTCCCCAGATGTAAAAGAACAAGTTTATTTGGTACTTACCACAAAAAAATTCATTATTATAAATAATTTTCATGATATATTTCAGTTAGTGAAAATTGTGATTTCTATTGCAATTGCAATATCTGTCAGTATAATCGCAGTATGACTTTCTGACCATATCGACAGCCCTATATAGGACACAAACACCACCAACAAAGTAAAATTTCAGTGAGATATAGGGACTTCTTTTTAGAGAATTTTCACTTGTTCTAGGTTTTCTAATTTATTTCAAGCAAGAAAAGCCTTTATTCAGTTTTTTTTTTTTGCTTATTGTTGACGTGGCATTTTTCCCAACAATCCTGTAGGTCTTCACTATGCACAATACCAGAGACCATTTTAAATATACCACAATGGTTCTTTGTAAACAGTACTGCATGTTCTTTTTCAGTCATACAGTCAACTCACCCAAATCTATCAAGAAATCCAGAATTGATCCAAACTTCCTATACTCTACTGTACTTTATAATACAATGTTTCATATCTTGGCTGTGATGCATCACTGCAAAATTTCATGTGAAAATACTACCAGAGTAAAACAGGAAATCCATCTGGCATAACCCTGGTGATGCACTGTTGACATACTTCTCCAACTTGGTTTTATCATTGCTGAAACATGTAATTTACGAAATAGCAGCACGGGCATTTTTAACCACAAGCTGTCTGGTTGCTTAATGTTAAACATTAAGCTTCCACCGAACAGTGAGTAAGCAAAGTCCCACTGTTATCTTTACAGCTTTCTATAGGTGCAGACATGACATTAGGAAAAAACACAGAAAATCAGATGACTGAATGATAAGACATACACTTTTAAGAGTTACATTGGTTGTAAACAAAAAAAAGGACAAAAAACATATGTCAGCATAATTTGACTTTATTCAGCATTTCAATGATTTTCCAAATCTTAAACTCTTAACTATTTTAGACTAAAAGTAGTATGGATAAAACAGAATATTGGTGGAGGTAAAAACCTCTGACACACTGGAATGCATGACACATGATACAACTGGGTCCAAATGTAAAAATGACTCTTTTTAACAGCTTAGGAAAATTGCCATTTTTAGCACCATATTTGTGAGACTTATCTGTTTCACTGTGGTTTTAGAGAAAAATAGAGGTATTTTCTGTTATTTTGCTGAGAACTTATTTTGTGCCATTGGTACAAGAATGACCTTTGTGGTAAACTGAAAATATTTTGCAATTTTCTTAACGGAGAGAAATGCACAGTGCAAGGGACTGTTGCCCTCTTGACTCTGTGTATTTTTTTAAAATGTGGAGCTTGAGTCGCTTTGCTGCTGGGACCTTTACAGAGTGTGTTTATCAAAGAGGTATTCTCCCATAGGGCCGTGTGTCTCCGACGCAGTGATGCGGCCCAGACTGCCAACGTAGTCGCCCAGCTTCTTGATGGTTTCATGGCTGTCGGTGAGGAAGTGCCCCTCGAGGAAGTCACACAGCTACAAAAGAAGTAAGACAGAAAATAGTAAGATGTAAAATAATGCTGTAAAGACAGACAAATACGAAATAAATTCTGACAGTTAACATTTAATAAACTTAACAAATCTTCCAGACTGTAACTTTGCTCAATATATATTGGACTCAGCTGTCTTTCCCCATATTCACTATCTCATAGCTAAACAAGTGGCAGTTATATCTATCTAAGGGTTGCAGACTTACGTGAGCGTCAGTGTGGGTGCCAGCTCTGCGGTGAACATCAAGGATACATGTGTTTAGGGACTTCTGGTAGTCCAGGGAAAAGGACATTGCATCCAAACCACCTCTCCAATCCTCTCTAGTTGGTTTCTACAACAAAAAAAATTATACTTGCATAAACATATATAACAAAAAATGTACCAATCTTATCGATAATGGCTTGAAAGTGCCCCCTAGGCCTCCAAACAAGGGCAGGACATTGTGTACTTACAGCGATAGTCTGAAGCAAAATCCGACCTCCTCTCATGTTCTGATATTCCAGCAGCTTCTCAGCTTGTTCCCTCTCTTTCACCGAGCGCTCCAGGAAAAAACTGGAGAACTTTGGCAAGGCAATATCATCCCTGTCAAAAAACATCCCCTGGAGAGATGAGAAAAAAACGTTATTTAGGGATTACAGTGCAGACATGTAATAAAAAAGAAGATTCCTTGCAAAAAAGTGAAATATCTATTGTTTTGTATCAATGTAAAAACATGCTTTAAATACATTACAAGTACTACTAGTCATACAAGGACTATACTACTGTGGATTAATGTAACTTTTACAGAAATCCTACCAGAGAAAGGTAGGTGTAGGATGCAGTGAGCTTCAGGTTGATGAGTTTGTTGATGTCTCCTTCGGTCTCCGAATGGAGGTTTTGTTTTATCACAGACTGCATTTCTGAAAGAGAAAAATAAGTGTTAACCAGCGCCAGAACAGATAAAACCATTACTTACTTATCATACTTAAGACAGATGTGTCTCCCGTTTAGTAGCAGGGAACAGTTGTGAAGAAAAAATAAATATTTTTCACCCTTTCCAGCTAATTTGGCTAACCAACGCTTTTGTTCACTTGTCCTCTGAAGTAATCTTCTCAAAGCTCTGCACTTGTTTGCTAGCCGGCTTTTATGCAACCCGTGTTTAACAGCTCCAGTAACACATCAGCCAGACCGTCGTCATGTGTTATGAAGTGAGTTAAAGTGGGCTGTAACGTTTGTAGCCAGGTGAAGGTTAGGCTAACATTAGCATAGTTTGTAAGCTGTCAAAGTTAACTGAAGTACAAGTAACGTTGATAGATATCGTTAGTTCCGGCTCAGACGACATGAACTCTCGCTTGTTTGTTGAAAGCACTGAAAACAAGGAGTAGTTACTGACAGTATCTCAACTAGTCAGCGATGACAGCTAGCCAAAGTTGCATGCTGTCTGTTTAGCTAGCTGACGTTAGCATCAACTAAACATTAGCTAGGTAAGACAAATAACGCAATGTTAGCTGAGACAGGCTATGGCTAAAGTTAGTCTATTACAGGTCAATGTTACCTTTGCTTTTTGTCACTCACTTGGTCTGTGAAGGTAACGCTACCTCACGTAGCTAGAAACGTTGCTGCAGCTGGCTTTATCTTCTTGTTTACACACCAGGAACACCGACCCCCCCCCCTCGGCTGATGCTAGCCTGTTAGCTCGCCCTGTTTATACTCCCTGTGAGTCGCTACTGCCACCTCTTGGTTGTTGGGACGCGTGGTATATTTCAAACAATGTGAGTGTTCATCCCATATATTGTATATTCAACCCAACCTAAGCAAATGCGTAAACAACACAATGTTATAGCAGTCAGTTGTTTCAGTAATTTTATTTTAAAAAAAGTGACCCTATATTGCTGCATATCTAATAATGTTTCATGAACAAAAACAAAGACCAGTACAGTGACCAGTTAAGACAAAGATGAAGATATGATAGTGGAGATGGGAAGTAGATGCTGGTTGGTAAGCACATCAACATATATGAGGACATGAATCAAGCCAGCCAGTATATGTGAGCAGCAGGGAGGGTTTAGAGGGTGGATGGTGGTACAGTTACAGCATGCCTACGTGCTGCAATATGTGGCTGAGAATCTGGGAGGACCAAAAAAAGAGGAAACAGTTGTGGATGAGCTTCTCAGCATTAGTCCAAGAGCATAACAATTGTACGGGAATTAATCTAGTGGCATAATGCATAAGCAAAGCAAGACTTGACATACAGTACTGTCAAATTTTGATAGGCTGGAGAATCAATGGTACTCAAAAAAAAACCCCACTGCATTGAGGTCTTAGGCCTTTCTCTCTTTAAGAATGTGCAGACCCAAGAAATCGCCTTGCATCTATTGTGATGTGACATTTTTTCTGTATTTCCACAAACGTGTTCTGTATCTGTACTGCAAAGTTAGATTTTTTTTAATTTAAGGTTTGTACAGATTAAGACTAAAACACTACGAGTGCCGTGGTGCATATGAGCTTCGCTTGTTAGTAACTTTATATTGCAAAATTTAAAATGTTATAAAAAGCAAATGATCATGCAGACAAGGCCCAAATATCATAGAATGTGGAATGAATGTGCTTTTGAAAACAAGCACTAGTTATGCTCATTATCTTATCAGGAAGATCATTAAAGTTGTTCTGTTAAAGACTCACATCATGGAATATTCAAGGATTAGAGAAATCGATCATTTATGAAGGTCAACTTCCTCCTCATGTTTCCCCGTGGGCAACATTTGACAACATTTTCTTTGACCTAACGGCACTTTTATTGAGTTTACTGCACCATAACATGAGGCAATAAACACTGTCACTTCATGTTCTATTGAAGGTGTTAGTGATGTTCCTTTAGTAGTTCCTTGTTGATCTCAACCACTAGAACGCTTTAAATATCGCAGCCTTCTGAGACAGTGCAAAGAAACCAAAAGCAAATCTATGAAATCTGCTCAACTGAAGAGGCTATAAAGAGATAGTCATGAAGAAATACCTCAGATAATTTTAAAATAGGTCAAGAATCACACATCATGGAGGTTCACAGGCTGTCACAAACATAAAACTGGTATCGATAAGCACACAGCAGAACTAAAGCAATAACCGCTAATAAATATGTAAACATGCACACTTTGACCGTTAATAAGGAAGTGACAGGCGGGGCAAAGGTCTCTGTGGTTGTACAAGGCCAAAAAGGAGAAGCAGCTATTTAGTTAGTCACTTGCCAATATGAGAGGGGACCAGAGGTTACAGAAGGAGGACATGGGTAGGAATTAAAAGTCAACACCACTGGCGTAAAGTTAATATCGGACTGTATCAACCCAGGCACGGAGAAATTCTTTGACAGCCTCAAGTGTTGTTGACTCTGTCAACACATCAGTGGCAGGACTGAAAATAGAAACCTGATGATTATCTTGGGGACAACAAAGGAATTTAAAAAGTTTGTAGTGTGTGTAGTTTCATAAACCGTAACAATGACGAAGCCGTTATTTTTCAAAGTCACCTCAGACCACTTGTTACTGTGCGTCTTCCTGTGTCTACTTTGGGTAAGTGTTTTTTTTTTAGTTTCAGCTTTGATGGTTATCAGATATTGTATCTTTTTTTCAAAAGGTTACCTTCAACTAGAGGACACTTTAGAGTCAAAACCACAGTGAAGGTTCAATGCATGATAACAGAGTTCAGACAGTGGAATTACATTGAAATAAGAGTACTTACAGAAAAGAAAAGAAGGAAAGAAAGAAATAAAGAAAGAAAGAAAGAAAGAAAGAAAGAAAGAAAGAAAGAAAGAAAAGACTTGCATAACTTAGAATGATGGACTTTTTCAGATGAAGCAATATGAATTCATTCTTTCAGTTCCAGCAGTTATCTATTTTCACTCACTTCCTCAGAGACAAAAGCACAAATGAGGAAATAGCTTGAAGGAAAACACTAAGAGAGCTGGACCTCTGGCCTTTTTTGTCTTGTTTATTGTATATTTGAGACAAGGTGATGTAGCTGGATACTGTTTTGTGTTAAAGTCTGTATACATGGCATTTTGAATGATATGATGTGGTAGAATATGTAGCCCAAGGGAGATATGCTGTTTTACATTTGTGCACAAATATCTGTATTTAATGACTGATTTTCTGATCATTTAACAACAAAAGAGAAGTTGTACAGCTCAGTCTGAATTTATTTCGTCAGCTCGTTTATTAGCACATTTTAGGTGTTGCCACTGATTGATTTAGAGGTCGACATACGAAATGCTAAAACAGTTTCTGGGCCATAATTTGCATTTGAGGATGCTGATGTTTCCTCAAGGTTCCTCACAGCAGTGCTATATATCTGTCTAAAAAGGTTTTGCTTTCTGTAAGGAACATTTTTAACTAACGGGGAGACTAGAATGCTCTAAACAGTCTTTTTTTTACTTCCTTGTCAATGTTCACAGTATGTTCAATACAAGAATATAAAGATACAAGATAACATCATAAGTTATGTTGCCTTGGTATATTCAGAGATTATATAACAGTTCTCTCAACTATGAAAATCTATAGTCAGATGAACCGTTCTGGAAATGTTGTACAATATTATATTAGATTGAGATATTTTTTTGGATAAGGTATTTTTTTCTGCGCCTCAACAATTCCTATTCTGTTTTAAGGGTGTCACTGACTCCAACACAGCAGATAAATCATCAACACCAGCAACCATTCCAACAACGACTCCTCCAACAACCACTTCTCCAACAACAACGACTCCTCCAACAACCACTCCTCCAACAACAACGACTCCTCCAACAACCACTCCTCCAACAACAAAACCACGTAAGTCTGAGCCACCATTGACGTTTTTACATTCATTCATTTTTATTGCCTAATAAAAATCGCATGGCAATGGGTCCTTTTAATCAACAAAATAGTAGTGGCAATAGCAAATGAAAACATGATGTTGTATATTTAGGAGGAATAATGCAACTTGTGATTTGTTTCAAAGAACTATACAAAACACAATATTCTATCTGAGATATGCTGTCATTACATTATTATTATTATTGTTATTATTATCATTCTAACTGTCTTTTCAGCTCTATACTTGAGTGCATTGAAGGAGAGATAAGTGTCAGTGCATTAGTGAAAAATCAAGTGACACACACAATCCCAGGACTCACAAGTGGGACTAAATACTTTTTCAGTCTCTTCACTGTGTTTGAAAATGTCAGAAGCAGCAGAGTAAATCACGCTGCAGTCACTGATAAAATGTTTTTCAGCTGAAATGGTTCTGAGACACGGGCCGGGACAGAGCTCTGTTACAATATCTAATTTAAAGATTCTTATTAACAGATTGGTGTTACTTGCTTATCATGTTTGACTGTTGCTGTTAAGTAAAGGTTAAATGAAATTATTCCTATGCTAAAAAGAATACAGAAAACCCATTATTGTGTTGAAAGTCTCACACTTAGCTCTTTTTTCTAATGAAACTGTCAACTCTTTGTTTTTTCAGCTCCTGAGAATGTTGAGGCAGTGAACGTGACAGGACGAAATGAGACCAGTATAACTCTGAGGTGGGAGAAGGTTGACAGCATCTCAACATATAGGCTACAATACGAGGACAAGGTGAAAGAGATCAACGCATCTGATCCAGGGACATCAGTTACACATGAGGTCTCTTCTCTCACTGCTGGGACCAAATACAATTTCACACTTTTCACTGTGTTTGGGGAAGTGAACAGCTCTGGATACACATTTCAAGCCGTCACTGGTAAGTGATCACTAAATATACATTTGGAATAGCAGTTTTGCTTGATTTTCATTCACTTTCCCCTTTGTCAGTCAAGAGCACAACAAAACTTGCAACAGCTGATATAGAGAGATTATACAGTGTACTGTATATTTATAAGTATTATTGTCTGTCTGTCCTGATACAGGTCTAGAACAAGATCCAGGCCAGAGATCTGTAACAATATTCAATTTACAAGATTTACAAGAATAGAATAAATGCCTCTTTACATTCTAGCACCTCTTAAGGCAGAAGAGTTCAAAGCAGTTACACAAAATGAGACCAGTATAACTCTGCAGTGGAAAAGATTAGATGGCTTTTACAACTACAGGCTTTTGCTCAATGGAAGAGAGATAAATGTCACTGCACCAGCAGGAAATCAAGTGACGCAAATTATCCCTGGAATCACAAGTGGGACTAAATATGTTTTCAGTCTCTTCACTGTGTTTGAAAATGTCAGAAGCAGTGGAGTAAACATCACTGCAGTCACTGGGAAGCTGTTTTCCTCCTGATACAGGCCTACAACAGGACAGAGCTCTGTAACAATATATATATATTACAATTTCTTATTTATAGACTGGTGTTGCTCGCTAACACTTATGACTGTTGCTGATAAAATAATGGAATTCAATGAAACTATTAATTTAGTAAATAAAGAATACACAAAGTCCGACATTTTGTGTTGAAAGTGATTGCATTCAACTATTTTTCTCTCATGAAACTGTCAACTCTTTGTTTTTCAGCTCCTGAGAATGTTGAGGCAGTGAACGTGTCAGGACAAAGTGAGACCAGTATAACTCTGGGGTGGGAGAAGGTTAACAACATCTCAACATATTTGCTACAATATGAGGAAAATGGCAGTTACAAGGTGGAAAATATCAACGCATCTCATCCAGAAGCATCAGTTAGATTTAATGTCACTTCTCTCACTGCTGGGACCAAATACAGTTTCACACTTTTCACTGTGTTTGAGGGAGTGAACAGCACTGGATACACATTTCCAGCCGTCACTAGTAAGTGATCACTAAATATACATTTGGAATAAGCCATTTTGCTTGTGATATGAAAAAACAAAAATTTTCATTCACTTTCCCCTTTGTCAGTCAAGAGCACAACACAACTTGCAACAGCTGATCTAGAGAGATGATTGTATACTGTATATTTACAAAGGTTAATGACTCTTTACACTCCAGCTCCCCCTAATGCAGAAGAGTTCAAAACAGTTGCACAAATGAGACCAATATAATTCGGCAGTGGAATAGAGTGGTTGGCTTCTCCGACTATATACTTGAGTACAGTGAAGGAGAGATAAGTGTCACTGCATCAGCGGTAAATCAAGTGACACATAATCTTAGCACTCAGAAGTGGAACAAAATTTGATTTCAGTCTCTTCACTGTGTTTAAAAATGTCAGAAGCAGCAGAGTAAATCACACTGCAGTCACTGATAAAATGTTTTTCAGCTGAAATGGTTCTGAGACACGGGCCAGGACAGAGCTCTGTTACAATATCTAATTAAAAGATTCTTATTAACAGATTGTTGTTGCTTGCTTATCATGTTTGACTTTTGCTGTTTAATAAAGGTTAAATTAAATTATTCCTATGCTAAAAACAATGCAAAAAAAACCATTATTGTGTTGAAAGTCACACACTTAGCTCTTTTTTTCTAATGAAACTGTCAACTCTTTGTTTTCTCAGCTCCTGAGAATGTTGAGGCAGTGAACGTGACAGGACGAAATGAGACCAGTATAACTCTGAGGTGGGAGAAGGTTAAGAGTATCTCAACATATTCGCTACAATACGAGAACAATGGCACTTTCGAGGTGGAAGAGATCAATTGTCCAGAGACATCGGTTACACATGAGGTCTCTTCTCTCACTGCTGGGACCAAATACAATTTCACGCTTTTCACTGTGTTTGGGGAAGTGAACAGCACTGGATACACATTTCAAACCGTCACTGGTAAGTGATCACTAAATATACATTTGGAATAAGCCATTTTGCTTGTGATATGAAAAAATAATCATTTTAATTCACTTTCCCCTTTGTCAGTCGAGAGCACAACAAAACTTGCAACAGATAATATAGAGAGATTATACAGTGTACTCTAGGTGCTGTATCGTAGGCAACTGGACTTGTTTCAGATTCTTGAAGACGTTTCACCTCTCATCCAAGAGGCTTCTTCAGTTGTAACTAACTGGAGGGGAGTTGCAGGCTTTTAAACTCTGTGTGGGCGTGTCCTTACAGAGTCGTTAAGGACATGTGTAAGCTCTGAGTTTCAGAGTCGTTAGGGCCACTTGTGGGTCGTTGGTCCAACCGGCCTTCATTTGGGTTTCTAAGGCTAGGTGAGCCCAGGTGTGAATGGTTGTTAAGCTGTCTGGGGAGAGAACTCAGTACTGCATTGTAGGTGGGTGATAAGTAATGTCTTAGGCCACCTCTTCTGTTCAAAGACGGTTGTTCCAGTTTGACATAGATGGATTCCTTTACTCCTCTTTCAAACAATCTGTCATTACTTATCACCCACCTACAATGCTGTACTGAGTTCCCTCCCAGACTCTTGGATGAGAAGTGAAACGTCTTCAAGAAACTGAAACTGAAAGTCCAGTCACCTACGATACAGCACCTAGATTTACCATGATCTGAAAGACTGAGAACTTTCATCAACATATACAGTGTACTGTTTATTTACAAGGATTATTGTCTGTCTGTCCTGATACAGGTCTAGAATAAAATCCAGGCCAGAGATCTGTAACAATATTCAATTTAAAGTTTCTCTAATATAGAGAGATGATTATGTACTGTATGTTTACAAGAATAAATGCCTCTTTACATTATAGCGCCTCTTAAGGCAGAAGAGTTCAAAGCGGTTACACAAAATGAGACCAGTATTACTCTGCAGTGGAATAAAGTGGATGGCTTTCTGAACTACATACTTAAGTATAGCTTAAATCTTATTGTGACAGTTCCTTCATCATCTTTCTTTACATTTTAGAACCTCGTAACACAGATGTGTTTCAAGCAATTGAACAAGATGAGACCAGTATAACTCTGCAGTGGAAAAAAGTAGATGAGATCCTCAACTATACACTTTTGTTCAATGGAAGTGAGATAAATGTCAACACATCAGAGGGACATGAACGAGTGAACCACACAATCCCTGGACTCACAAGTGGGACTCAGTACAATTTCACTCTCTTCACTGTGTTTGAAGATGTCAGCAGCAGCGGATTTAACATTACTGCAGTCACTGGTAAGTTGTTTTTCTGCTGATACAGGCCTACAACAAGAGCTAGGACCAAACGTGCAATGATATGTAATTATTATTTTTTTTTATAATAGATGGGTATTGCTCACTTAAAGGTGCTACAAAAAGCTATTAATTCGTTATGAAAGAGTTTGAATTTAATACTGATCCCTCTATATAAACTATATAAGCAATCAGCAAGAAGGTTTGTCATTCTGTATAATTATTGTAGCTAATGTTATACCTGTGACCAGGTGAGACTCAGACTTAACTGGGTTGGATAAGTCATAAGTCATAAAACATAAAACATTTTTTTTTGGCGGAGTGCTGAGGGTGAATTAAGGGGTCTCAGCCTGAGGAGAGAAACTGCTCTGTAGCCTGTTGGTACAATAAGCAACTAAAACAAAGAACTTTGTTTCACCATTGTCGTCATTTGTCCAAAGGGGTGGCCAGAACCAACAAAAAAATGAAAGTTCCTTGTAGTAGCTTAAAGATTTTTATATTGTTGCATCAAAAAAAAAAAAAAAAAGGGATTTAATACAACTTATTGGTTTTGGAAAAATACACAAAACACAAGTTTTTGTCAGTCATTTTTTAAATAACATTTTGCTACAGTTTCTTCTCCATGTGTCTAACACTATCTAATTTAATAGTTTCTCATGAAATAATGGAATTGAATGAAACATATGTTTAGAAATGTTTGTTTAGAAAAAGAAACACTGTAAAGAAAGTAACATTTTAAATCTTATTGTGACAGTTCCTTCATCATGTTTCTTTACATTTTAGATCCTCGTAACACAGATAGGTTTCAAGCAATTGAACAAAACGAGACCAGTATAACCCTGCAATGGAATAAAGTAGATGAGATCCTCAGCTACACACTTTTGTTCAATGGAAGTGAGATAAATGTCAACGCATCAGAGGGACATGGACATGTGAACCACACAATCCCTGGACTCACAAGTGGGGAAAAATACGTTTTCAGTCTCTTCACTCTGTTTGAATATGCCAGAAGCAGCGGATTTAACATTACTGCAGTCACTGGTGAGATTTATTTCCTCTGACATAGCCCTACAATAACCCACCATATCTAATTTAAAGTTTCAGTAACAGAATGCTCACCTTGCTCACCTTATATGACTATTTTTGAGAAAATATCACAATGGAAGGAAAGTTAAGACTGGCTTTAGAAGATAGAATAGAATATTCTTCATTGTCACTATACGTGTGTATAATGAAATTGTGCAAAGATGGTTTGTTTACAATAAATTAAATTGATTTACATTCTACTTATCCATAATGCAGACAAGTTAGCAACAGCTCAATAAAATCTTACCAGTATAACACTGCAGTAGAGTGGAAAACAGATGCTAAAAATTTCAATGACACACACAACAGCCAGTAGAAATTGACCTGGATGTGAACTTGTACTGCCTGGATCATTGAGATAAATCTACTAACTACTAACTAACTTTGAAGGCTTAACTAGACTGTCTCTAAAATATATCATACTACATAGGCTATTTGTCACACTTCATCTTCAGGTCCAGCTCTTGGAAAGCTTATATTCTATTAAGTTTCTTTCCAGATTTAAAGCTCATTCCCAAAAGTATTCATATTGATAATAGCCTGCGTATATGCCTGTGTGAATTATAGTGAAAATCCTTTAATTGGTTGTGAGTGAAGGCTTTTTTTTTTCTTTCTTCATCAGTTCCCTCAGTTTTGACTTCGGTCATTGTCACTAAGCGCTCTACAACCAATATAACCCTGGAGTGGAACGTGGATGTGGATAAAGACTGGAGCTACTTACTCCAAATGAATGAGGACAATGTGACTCTTCACTCAGTTAGATTCACAGGTGTTGTGTCACATACATTCACATCTCTCCAGCCTGGAACTGAGTATCCATTCAGCGTGATCACACAGTTCTTTGGACTCAACAGCACTGCTTATGAAGACTCCACAGTAACACGTAATACAGAACTGTTATCAGCAGATATTTTCTTATATGAAAAATAAGATATTGTTACATTTTTTGATTGAATCATGTGCTAACAACTAACAAATGAATGTTTTTTTCTCCAATATTTTCTCATTTATTTCAGGCATCGACTGTGTCAGTGTACAGTGGCATGTTACTAACTCATCAATCCAAGGAATAGTTGAAGGCTTGTTCACGAATGCAACAGCCACTAACAAATCACAAGATCATGTCAGTCCTGGAGGTCCAAAAGTGTTATTTACCGGCCTTTACCCTGGTGCAACCTATGAGGTGTATCTTTGGTATGAAAACAAGTCCAAACACTTGGAACAGTGTAATCACAGTCTGACAATCAGTAAGTACAAATCTGTCTTCCATATAAAGTGAATATTTGAATTTTGAAATGCCCTCATTTCAAAACATTTTAACCATAATAGTAGTTGAAGGTACACTGTACATACCTGTATTTTATAATGATTATTTTGTGTGTGCTTTAAAAATACCTCTAATTTCAAACCACAAGTTGATGGTGCTGTTTGAAATGGTTCTTTATGATTATATAGGCTGCAACTATAATTTTTTTTAATCAATGATTTATTAATGATTCCTTCAATGAATAGATTACTCACTGAGAAAAATGTAAAAATACCAGCCAGTACCCAGAGTCCAGAGCAGTGCTATTGCAATTTTCTTCCAACTAACAGTCAAAACCCCAAATTATTTAATGTAGCCAACATATAAAACAGAGAAAAGCAGCAAATCCCCATTTTGGCAATCAATTAGTATTAAAGTTTTCAACAAGTTTCTGTGGATTGACTAATTGGATGGTGGATGTGTCAAGACGATATATTATTTGGCATCAAGCATAATGTTGGACCAATTCGTATTGAAAGGAACAAAAGAAAAAATGATTTTTGCAGTGAAGTGCAAATTTTAAAACGTTGTCAAGAACAACAATGTCATTTTCATCCAACCCTTTTTTAATGAAAATTTACCATGTTGATATGTGTTGTGTTTGATTGTACTGTAAAGGCATCTTTCTACCTGTTTTATTCAGTTCCTCCACGTTTAAATGCTCACTGTGAGTACTGGGCTGCTGGCTATTCTGTCTATATTACCTGGAATAAACCGGATGGTGTGTGGACTGCAGTGGAGGTGAACGTGACCGGGGAAAGTCACACAGTTGGTAAAGATGGGGAAGAGCATATCGAAATAGCTGGATTCCAACCTGCCAAAACATACGAGGTGTCTTTAGCTTCACTGTCTGGGACTGAAAAGGATTCTGAGCAGCGTTCTGAGCCATATGTTTTTTCATGTGCTACTGATCCAAGGGGTGAGTATGTGTCTAAACCATTTCAGTTTCTTTATGTATAATTTAAACAATGTATTCTCACTTTTTTTCACTATTGTGCTGTTTATGTCACCTGCTTGTTGTTTGGTTTTGATTCTTTGAATTTCATCTGTTTTATTAGATTATAACATTCTCCTTGTAGAGGGAAATTAAGATAATGTGAGGCTGATGCAATAGGGACTGATTGTTGTGTTGTGTATCCGCTTTATGTTGCATATCAATTAATGCAGATTTTACTCCCTGTAGGAGTCATTGCAGGGTCAGTGTTTGCTGTGCTCCTTTTTGCTGTCCTGGTCTGTCTCATTCTCTTCATTTTGCTAAAACGACCAGATATTATCAGGTTGGTGCTGCCTCAGTGACTACACTTGCATTATCTCCCTGAAGTGTACTCATTAGACTCATCAATGAACCACTTTGCTTCTTTCCCACAGCAGAAAAAAGGTTGGTTCCAAACTACCTAATAAAAAGTAAGTATACTTCTCTTCATTATGTTAATACCACTCTCACTCCTCTACAATGTGGTAAAAATGTTTTGTATTATAAGGTTCATTAGTTCATTAGTTGGTAAACCACATGTGAAAAATAGACATTTCTACGATTAATGTAGTGGCAACTTTTATGACTCATGTATAAACTGTGAATACAACACGACTCTTGACAGTTAATTTTTTATTCTGTAGTATTTCTGTATGTCAGTTCTCTTACATATCAGATACATTTACGTTCTGCATATAACATAACATGAATTATACTTTTGATGGGTTTTTTAGAACTATTTCGGTGGCAAAATTTCCAGACCACTTCTACCAATTAAGTGGGGACGACAACCGAGGTTTCAGCCAGGAGTATGAGGTGCATGAAAAGAGCTACTTGTATTTTGTTCTTCCTCTTCTACATCTTCCTATTTTTGCAGGGGACTGTAAAAGTGCATGTAGTTGTGATACTGTTAATTGTTTTCTTATTTGTTTCCTATTTTCCTTTGTGTCAATTGCATGCCGTGTCATCTGCCAACTGTCACGCAGAGCCTCATTCCTGTTGGCACAGAGCAGACACGGAAGGAAGCTCTTCTACCTGAGAACAAAGCGAGGAATCGTTTCAACAATGTCCTGCCATGTAAGCCTATGGCTAGACCATGCTATCACGAGCAATACAGACTCGTAAAATAGTCCAGATCCACTGACTCATTCTACTTGTGGCTGTTGCATTGCAGTAAACCATCTTCTGTCTTCTCATCTTAGATGACTGGTGCCGGGTGAAGCTAACTACATCAAATCCCAATACAACCTCTGACTACATAAATGCCAATTACATGCCAGTAGGTATTTTTTGATAACTGAAAATAATTCTTTCTGTAATTGTTGTACACCGACATATAATGAGCTTGTGAAAACCTTGACTCAAAGAGTCAAAACGGACACGCGCATCATTTGACATCTCATTTATTTTCACTTAATGTGATTTCATGAGCATAAAATCGTGTTTGGTCATATTATCAGTATTGTGTATAATCATACTGAGCAATGATGGACACTCAGAAAGTGTACGCATTATTTTTGACAATTACTTCTCAGGGATACAACAACAACAGAGAGTACATCGCCACTCAGGGTCCTCTGCCGTCCACAGTGAATGATTTCTGGAGGATGATCTGGGAACAAAGAGTGAAAGGCATCATCATGGTAACCAACTGCACTGAGGGAGGACGGGTGAGTTCCCATGAAGATTTGAGAACCTTTTATTGCAAGACTTTAAAGGAAGTGAAAACATAGTTGTCACAAATCATTTGCTTTTATAGCCATTGTAAAAAAAACAACCGTATACGTGTGTCTGCTCTCTAGTTCATAGTGTCTTTTTCTGGGTTTTTCGGTCTCCAAAAAGAACTGTGATTTACTGTAGAACTAATGATCACTGCCACTTTTTGTTCTATTGCTAAAAAGCTTTGGTACAACTTCAAGAACCTAATTTTATGTTTTGTTGTTGATGTTTCCTTTTCCTAGACTAAGTGTGAACAATACTGGCCTGCCGACAGTGATCCTTGCCTTCACGGAGAGCTGACGGTTACCATGATTTCTGAGCAGCAGGAGCCAAACTGGACCTTGAGGGAATTTAGGGTGAAACATGTACGAAACACCTCTAAAATATTACTGTTTGTAACGTATTTATTCATTTATTTGCAAGTAACAAAGCACAACAAAGTGAATGTAAATTGTGGTTGAAGGTTTACAATTTAAAGTATTATTTACCAACCACTCTATTGGTTAAAAACACAGACCTACAGTATTTGATTTTCTCTATGTAAATCTTTCTCTCAGAGCAAGACCTCAGAGGAGCGCACGGTGAGACATTTTCATTTCACTGCTTGGCCTGACCATGGAGTCCCACAGGGCACAGAAGTCCTGATCCAGTTCAGAGGACTGGTGAGACAGCACATCCAGAGAGAAGGAGCTGGAGCACCAACTGTGGTTCACTGCAGGTACAGAATGAGTGCTTGTCTTGTTTTAAGTCCAGAGCCATCTTTGGACACGTTTATATGAAAACCACATTAGGGAAACAAAATAATAGTTACATTGAAAAGCTTACTGCAATTATATTTTGTGTTACAACCATCAGGACCACCTGATGATGATGAACATCACACCTTTACCCTAACTGCTTACATTTTGCTGTGTGTGTCTCTGTCAGTGCTGGAGTGGGGCGGACAGGCACTATCATTGCCCTGGATGTGCTGCTTCAGCAGCTTGAGAAAGAAAGAGAAGTGGGCATCAATGCCTTTGTGCACAAGATGAGACTGAGTCGACCTCACATGGTGCAGACAGAGGTAAAACGAGTTGTATTAAGTTGCTTCAGGCTGAGCTTACACTTCCTTAGTGACCTGACCACAAATTGTGATACGGTACAAGCACTTTGACTGTAGCATTATGTAAGCTATGCGTCTGAAAAGGTATTTTCTCATGTCCCATTTAAACCTTTACAAGGCTATCCGTCTGATTTTTATTTACCAAAAACAGGCACTCTAAAATAATGCCAATGTCATGGTTGATATTTATGTCCTTGTGTTAAGATGTAACTCATTTTGAAAGTAAAAATTATTTCAGTCATGGGTTGTGCTTTTCTTTTTTAAGACCACACCTTGACATGAAGTGTGCGATGTAGTAGTTCTTTGTGTAAGAACAGAAGTTGTGTTTTCAGTCTCATTAATGTAAGCTTCACTGAGCTAAGGTGTATGTTTATATACACATTTACAATCTTTGTGACACTGAAGTCCAAACACGAAGGCTTTGTCTACATTATCAGGGAACTCTGAGCAAATCTACAGTATGTAGTTTTATGTGTTTAACCCTTTAACCCTGCAGCAATAGAGCAAACAAGGATGTGCCAGCTTGAATACAGTGTGTACATAAGCACTCCTTCACTCAAAGTACTGCTCTTTCAAATGACCATCAATTGTGATTCTTTCTTTTTTTCAGTCCCAGTACATTTTTCTGCACCAGTGCATCATGGACTGTCTGCAGCCAAAAGAGAAGACTGAAGAGAACATATATGAGAATGCAGAAATGATATATGCCAATGCCACTGCACTCCAAGAGTTTCACAAAAATGCCTAAACTAGACAAGATTGTCAACCCTGCAGTCAAACTTTTGTACAACTAATTCTAAAGACTACAAGCTGTGTTTTGTTATAAAACTGTAAATATGAAGAACAGACAAAAGCCTTATATATTTACTGGATATGCATCAAGCACTTAAGATTGTATTTAACTTGAATTTTTGTTCCTCTCATTTGTCAAATGTGTGTTATAATTATAATATATAATATATAATTTTATCTATTTTATTATTATTTTTATTGTTATGTGAATGAGCAACACTCCAGATGACTGAAGAATGTTTTCAGATTTAATTTAGAAACAATAAGAAATGTAGGTAGAAAATGATTTTCTGTTTGCAAAAGAAATTAAATATTTTGTATTAATAAAAATGCCTGTGTGTTTTTGTTGTTGTTTCTTTTACAAATTCTGCAAACGAGATAATAAGACAAACAGTATGCCGTCACATTTACATATCAGTGTTGAACACAGAACAGCAGCTCGCCTCAAACTGTGTATAAGTTTCGAATTATAAATTGAAGACATTAAAACATCAGTATTGTATGATGTCATTTGTGATTACAAGAGTTCAGTCTTGACATTAGCATACAGTAGTTTGACAAAAACCCCAAAATAAACGTTCTAGTGTTTTTATGTTCTAGTTTTTCCAGAGATTTCAGCCAAACATGCTCTTCCTCAGCAAATGGAGTTTGCTCAGTTGCCATTGAGACTCCATGACAACTGAAGATGCCTTTCACATATGGTTGAACAACATGGATAAAGCTACCTGGACCTTGACTAAAGATTGTTTTGTTTTTTTGGTCAAAATTGAGTATATTTTCCTGTACAGTATATTTTGACTTATTGTCATATCATCCCATTCTGCCACATAATCCATGATACTTGTTTTGAGCATTGCACCATTTTTTTGCTTCAGTGTCTCGTTGGCTTACAGCTCCCTTAAAGACTGATGTGATATTCCTTGACTTTCCTGTCCATGTTTCTTCCTGATTTAAAATATTCTTTTGCACAGAGGGAAGTGGTAATTTCCCTTCTCTTTAAAAGTGGATTTGTGACAGGACTTGTAACCACTAGCACCAATAGCTCATTTATTTCCTAATGTTATCAACTAGATTATCATTGCATACACACATGATATACATAAAAAGTTTGGAACTTATTGAATATAATAGTATGCTTCCTTTTTCATCCAATGTACAAGCTGCTCTGCCAATATTTTAATGTGGTCAGGATACTGTGTAACATGTCATTCAGCATATCTCTGTTATTAACATACACAGGACATGCCTGGTCCAATTAAGATGTGTAAAGCATCAGACAAAGTCAGTTCATTTGGTTCATATTTGCTCCCATGCTGCACTTTTCCCGGGTAAATAAACAAACCATAATCCTTCATTAATGAAAAATAAAAGCTAAATAGTGACATTGCAGCTTCACTTCTACTCTGCCTCCAGCTAAAATCAGTTTCTGCTTGTTATTGCATTGATAGAGCATTTTGTTGACTTCACTAACATCTCTCAGTCTGTGTATTCCCCTGGTGGCAGCCTTTTGTCCCTTTGTCCTTGAGCGTACACATCTGTGCCAGAAAGGAGACATTCACAAGTGTTAGGGTCAGAAAGTTTGGGAACTGTGTGAAAAAAATACTTTTAACATTTGTGTACATTCATATTAAATATCAGTAGCCTTTGTAAACCATATGTTGCCACATACTGTAGGTGCCTTGTCATTGTAAGCCTATGGTTATGTCCTCACCTGTGATGTTAGGGTCGTATGGAGCTGTGTTGCTCATGTTCACTCTGAACGGCAACACCACAAAGATTGTGAATTCAACCATATCTACAGGTCATTAACTTCTAATGTAGTAACTGTATCTCTTGAGGCAGTCTTTTTCATATAAGAATTTGACATAGCTGTTTCTAATGAGTATCTTAAATTTCTTCCCACTCAACAACTCTCAAAATAGCGTGATTTCTTAAGGGATTCTGGGAATATTGCAGTTACTAGTTCAACATTTTGGTCTGTTGAAACAGTCAGTTCACAAAGATCTGCTGTTAACATTGAAATTCTGTATTTGTGCAGTTACAGTTTTTCTGTATTCAAAGGTTTAAGCTACACCAAAGTAGTTTGAGATATCAGTTAAGTTCTGATCGGTTTGAAATTTTGAATATTCAAATATTGAAGATAACTATAATATATGAAGGTCAACTTCCTCCTCATGTGTCCCCGTGGACAACATCAGACAACATTTTGTTTGGCGTAACGGCACTTAATTGGATGCTGCACCATAATATGAGGGTCATAAACACTGACTTCATGTTCTGCTCAAAGTGTATTAATGATGTTCTCTGTTCGTAGTTCCTTGTTGATCTCAACCATAAGGATGCTATAAGTATCACAGCCCTCTGAGAAAGTGCAAAGATACTAGACGGGGATTCTCACTAAGAAATCACTCAGATCATTTTAAAATAGGTCAAAAAACAGACATCATGAGGGTTTACAGGCTGTCACTAACATGAAACTGGTATTCAATGTAAGTTTGCATGAGTGTGGAATGAATATGCTTTTGAAAACAAGCACTAGTTGTGCTCATTATCTTAACAGGAAGCTCATTAAAGTTGTTCTGTTAACGACTCACATCATGGAATATAAAAGGATTACAGAAATCGATAATCTATGAAGACCAACTTCCTCCTCATGTTTCCCCGTGGACAACATCAGACAACATCTTCTTTGACCCAATGACACTTTTATTGAGTGCTGCGCCATAACATGAAGCCATAAACACTGTCATGACTCATGTTCTGTTGAAGGTGTTAGTGACGTTCTTTTAGTTTAGTTGATCTCAACCACAAGGACGCTATAGATATCACAGCCCTCCGAGAAAGTGCAAAGATACCAAAAGCAAATCTACTGTTCTGTGAAATCTGCTCAACTGAAGAGGCTACACAAGGATATTCACGAAGAAATCTGAAATAAATAAATAAAACAGGTCAAACAGATCATAAAGTTTTCTAGGGCTCCAACAACCATGAAACTGGTATCGATACAGCTAATAAATATGTAAAGTTAATAAGGAAGTGACCTTTGGGCAAAGGAGGGGGCCAGAGGTGACAAAGAAAGGACTTGGTTAAGAATTAAAAGTCAACATCACAGGCATACATGAAAGTTAATATTGGACTGTATCAACCCAGGCACAGAGAAACTCTTTGACAGCCTTGAGTGTTGTTGTCTTTGTCAACCGATCAGTGGCAGGACTGAAAATAGACCTTGAAGTTAATCTTGGCGGCAAAAAGTTTGTAGTATGTGTGTAGCTTCATAAACTGTAACAATGAAGAAGCCGTTATCTTTCAAAGTCACCTCAGGTCACTTGTTGCTGTGCGTCTTCCTGAGTCTACTCTTGGTAAGTGCATTTATTTTTATTTTATTTTTAACCTTCAGCTTTGATGGTAGTGCATCGTTATTCAAAAGAAAGTTACCCTCACCAAAAGGAAACTATATAGTCTTATGTAACTTTTGTGCACAAATATAGATAATATGACGTGATGTGATTTGCTTTCAATTATATGAAACAAATCAATAGTTGTACAGCTGTATCTGAATCTTTTTGTCAGCTTTTTTAGTAGCATTTGTTATGTGATACACTTGTTATAGACTAAGAGGTTAAAACAGTTTCTGGTCGGATGTTTCCTGAAGGTTCCTGCAAAACAAATATGTCTTTGCCTCAAACTTTTGAGGAGAGTTGTTTACTAAAACGTAAAGTAGAAACACCTCTGAACAGTGACAGTAAGTTGTTTTCACAGTATGTTCGATATAGTTTAATAAATATACAAGATAACAGCATAAGTTACATTGTTTGGGGATACTCAGAGATTACATTATTGCTCTCTAAATTAAGTAGATTTCATAGACAGATAAACACTTCTGGCAGTTTTGTACAGTATGACATTAGATATGTTTGGGGATTAGGTCATTTTCTCTGTGCTTGATGATTTCTATTCTGTTTTTTAGGATGTCACGGACTCCAACACAACAAAACCACGTAAGTATGAGCTGCTGTTGCATGCACTTTTGTTGGGATATACAAATCGCATTGACAAATTGCTGTATTTAAATGTAATTATAACTTTTACAATGGGTCCTATTCTTTAACAAAATAAAAATGGCAATAGCCAATAAAAACATGATGATTTTATAGATTCAGGACGACTAATATAACTTATTATTTCATTTTTAAAAACTAGACAAAAAACAACATTTTATCAGGCACTGTCAGTTAAATCTTTTCCTCCATGTTTTATTTATTTATTTATTTATTTATTTTTAATAACCCAGCACCTCTGAATGCAGAAGAGTTCAAAGCGGTTACACAAAATGAGACCAGTATTACTCTGCAGTGGAATAAAGTGGATGGTTTCTCCAACTATATATTTAAGTACAATGAAGAAGAGAAAAATGTCACTTCATTATTCCTATGCTAAAAAGAATACTTTTATTATTGTGTTGAAAGTCTCACACTTAGCTCTTTTTTTCTAATGAAACTGTCAACTCTTTGTTTTTCAGCTCCTGAGAATGTTAAGGTAGTGGAAGTGTCAGGACAAAGTGAGACCAGTATAACTCTGAGGTGGGAGAAGGTTAACAGCATCTCAACATATAGGCTACAATACGAGGACAAGGTGGAAGAGATCAACGCATCTGATCCAGGGACATCAGTTACACATGAGGTCTCTTCTCTCACTGCTGGGACCAAATACAGTTTCACGCTTTTCACTGTGTTTGAGGGAGTGAGCAGCACTGGATACACATTTCAAGCTGTCACTGGTAAGTGATCACTAAATATACATTTGGAATAAGCTGTTTTGCTTGATTTTCATTCACTTTCCCCTTTGTCAGTCAAGAGCACAACAAAACTTGCAACAGCTAATATAGAGAGATTATACAGTGTACTGTATATTTACAGGTATTATTGTCTGTCTGTCCTGACACAGGTCTAGAACAAGATCCAGTCCAGAGATCTGTAACAATATTCAATTTAAAGTTTCTCTAATATAGAGAGATGATTATGTACTGTATATTTACATGAATGAAATCCTCTTTACATTCTAGCGCCTCTTAAGGCAGAAGAGTTCAAAGCAGTTACACAAAATGAGACCAGTATTACTCTGCAGTGGAATAAAGTGGATGGTTTCTCCAACTATTTATTTAAGTACAATGAAGAAGAGATAAATGTCACTTCATTAATCCTATGCTAAAAAGAATACTTTTATTATTGTGTTGACAGTCTCACACTTAGCTCTTTTTTTTTTAATGAAACTGTCAACTCTTTGTTTTTTCAGCTCTTGAGAAAGTTAAAGCAGTGGAAGTGTCAGGACAAAGTGAGACCAGAATAACTCTGAGGTGGGAGAAGGTTAAAAACATCTCAACATATAGGCTACAATACAAGGACAAGGTGGAAGAGATCACCGCATCTGATCCAGGGACATCAGTTACATATACTGTCTCTTCTCTCACTGCTGGGACCAAATACAATTTCACACTTTTCACTGTGTTTGAGGGAGTGAATAGCACTGGATACACATTTCAAGCCGTCACTGGTAAGTGATCACTAAATATACATTTGGAATAAGCCATTTTGCTTGTGATATGAAAAAATAATAATTTTCATTCACTTTCCCCTTTGTCAGTCAAGAGCACAACACAACTTGCAACAGCTAATATAGAGAGATTATACAGTGTACTGTATATCTACAAAGATTAATGGCTGTCTGTCCTGACACAGGTCTAGAACAAGATCCAGGCCAGAGATCTGTAACAATATTCAATTAAAAGTTTCTCTAATATAGAGAGATGATTATGTACTGTATATTTACAAGAATGAATGCCTCTTTACATTATAGCGCCTCTTAAGGCAGAAGAGTTCAAAGCAGTTACACAAAATGAGAGCAGTATAACTGCAGTGGAATAAAGTGGATGGCTTTCTGAACTACATACTTAAGTATAGTTTAAATCATTTTGTGACAGTTCCTTCATCATGTTTCTTTACATTTTAGAACCTCGTAACACAAAAGTGTTTCAAGCAATTGAACAAAATGATACCAGTATAACTCTGCAGTGGAAAACAGTAGATGACATTCACAACTACACGCTTTTGCTCAACGGAAGAGAGATAAATGTTACTGCACCAGTGGGAAATCAAGTGACACGTACAATTCCTGGAATCACAAGTGGGACTAAATATGTTTTCAGTCTCTTCACTGTGTTTGAAAATGTCAGAAGCAGTGGAGTAAACCTCACTGCAGTCACTGGTAAGCTGTTTTCCTCCTGATACAGGCCTACAACAGGACAGAGCTCTGTAACAATATATATATATTACAATTTCTTATTTATAGACTGGTGTTGCTCGCTAACACTTATGACTGTTGCTGATAAAATAATGGAATTCAATGAAACTATTAATTTAGTAAATAAAGAATACACAAAGTCCGACATTTTGTGTTGACAGTGTTTGCGCTCAACAGTTTTTCTCTCATGAAACTCATTGTTTTTTCAGCTCCTGAGAATGTTGAGGTAGTGAACGTGTTAGGACAAAGTGAGACCAGTATAACTCTGGGGTGGGAGAAGGTTAACAGCAACTCAACATATTTGCTACAATACAAGGAAAATGGCAGTTACAAGGTGGAAAATATCAACGCATCTCATCCAGAAGCATCAGTTAGATTTAATGTCTCTTCTCTCACTGCTGGGACCAAATACAATTTCACACTTTTCACTGTGTTTGAGGAAATGAACAGCTCTGGATACACATTTCAAGCTGCCACTAGTAAGTGATCACTAAACATACATTTGGAATAAGCCATTTTGCTTGTGATATGAAAAAATAATAATTTTCATTCACTTTCCTCTTTGTCAGTCAAGAGCACAACACAACTTGCAACAGCTAATATAGAGAGATTATACAGTGTACTGTATATCTACAAAGATTAATGGCTGTCTGTCCTGACACAGGTCTAGAACAAGATCCAGGCCAGAGATCTGTAGGAATATTCAATTTAAAGTTTCTCTAATATAGAGAGATGATTATGTACTGTATGTTTACAAGAATGAATGCCTCTTTACATTCTAGCGCCTCTTAAGGCAGAAGAGTTCAAAGCAGTTACACAAAATGAGAGCAGTATTACTCTGCAGTGGAATAAAGTGGATGGCTTTCTGAACTACATACTTAAGTATAGTTTAAATCATTTTGTGACAGTTCCTTCATCATGTTTCTTTACATTTTAGAACCTCGTAACACAAAAGTGTTTCAAGCAATTGAACAAAATGAGACCAGTATAACTCTGCAGTGGAAAACAGTAGATGACATTCACAACTACACGCTTTTGCTCAACGGAAGAGAGATAAATGTTACTGCACCAGTGGGAAATCAAGTGACACGTACAATTCCTGGAATCACAAGTGGGACTAAATATGTTTTCAGTCTCTTCACTGTGTTTGAAAATGTCAGAAGCAGTGGAGTAAACCTCACTGCAGTCACTGGTAAGCTGTTTTCCTCCTGATACAGGCCTACAACAGGACAGAGCTCTGTAACAATATATATATATATATTACAATTTCTTATTTATAGACTGGTGTTGCTCGCTAACACTTATGACTGTTGCTGATAAAATAATGGAATTCAATGAAACTATTAATTTAGTAAATAAAGAATACACAAAGTCCGACATTTTGTGTTGACAGTGTTTGCGCTCAACAGTTTTTCTCTCATGAAACTCATTGTTTTTTCAGCTCCTGAGAATGTTGAGGTAGTGAACGTGTTAGGACAAAGTGAGACCAGTATAACTCTGGGGTGGGAGAAGGTTAACAGCAACTCAACATATTTGCTACAATACAAGGAAAATGGCAGTTACAAGGTGGAAAATATCAACGCATCTCATCCAGAAGCATCAGTTAGATTTAATGTCTCTTCTCTCACTGCTGGGACCAAATACAGTTTCACACTTTTCACTGTGTTTGAGGAAATGAACAGCTCTGGATACACATTTCAAGCTGCCACTAGTAAGTGATCACTAAACATACATTTGGAATAAGCCATTTTGCTTGTGATATGAAAAAATAATAATTTTCATTCACTTTCCTCTTTGTCAGTCAAGAGCACAACACAACTTGCAACAGCTAATATAGAGAGATTATACAGTGTACTGTATATCTACAAAGATTAATGTCTGTCTGTCCTGACACAGGTCTAGAACAAGATCCAGGCCAGAGATCTGTAAGAATATTCAATTTAAAGTTTCTCTAATATAGAGAGATGATTATGTACTGTATGTTTACAAGAATGAATGCCTCTTTACATTATAGCGCCTCTTAAGGCAGAAGAGTTCAAAGCGGTTACACAAAATGAGACCAGTATTACTCTGCAGTGGAATAAAGTGGATGGCTTTCTGAACTACATACTTAAGTATAGTTTAAATCATTTTGTGACAGTTCCTTCATCATGTTTCTTTACATTTTAGTTCTTAAAAAAAGTGGATGACATCCTTAACTATAGACTTTTGTTCAATGGAAACAAGATAAATGTCACTGCACACACACCAGCCAGTAGAAATTGACCTGGATGTGAACTTGTACTGCCTGGATCATTGAGATAAATCTAATAACTACTAACTAACTTTGAAGGCTTAACTAGACTGTCTCTAAAATATATCATACTACATAGGCTATTTGTCACACTTCATCTTCAGGTCCAGCTCTTGGAAAGCTTATATTCTAAGTTTCCAGACTTAAAGCTCATTCCCAAAAGTATTCATATTGATAATAGCCTGTGTGTCTGTGTGAATTATACTGAAAATCCTTTAATTGGTTGTGAGTGAAGGCTTTTTTTTTCTTTCTTCATCAGTTCCCTCAGTTGTGACTTCGGTCATTGTCACTAAGCGCTCTACAACCAATATAACCCTGGAGTGGAATGTGGATGTGGATAAAGACTGGAGCTACTTTCTCCAAATGAATGAGGACAATGTGACTCTTCACTCAGTTAGATCATATACATTCACATCTCTCCAGCCTGGAACTGAGTATCCATTCAGCGTGATCACACAGTTCTTTGGACTCAACAGCACTGCTTATGAAGACTCCACAGTAACACGTAATACAGAACTGTTATCAGCAGATATTTTCTTATATGAAAAATAAGATATTGTTACATTTTTTGATTGAATCATGTGCTAACAACTAACAAATGAATGTTTTTTTCTCCAATATTTTCTCATTTATTTCAGGCATCGACTGTGTCAGTGTACAGTGGCATGTTACTAACTCATCAATCCAAGGAATAGTTGAAGGCTTGTTCACGAATGCAACAGCCACTAACAAATCACAAGAACATGTCAGTCCTGGAAGTCCAAAAGTGTTATTTACCGGCCTTTACCCTGGTGCAACCTATGAGGTGTATCTTTGGTATGAAAACAAGTCTGAACACTTTGAACAGTGTAATCACAGTCTGACAACCAGTAAGTACAAATCTGTCTTCCATATAAAGTGAATATTTGTATGCATTTCCAGCACTTTGCAATGGAATGCAGATTTTTAAAAATTATAAGTCATTTTGTCAAATCTGTGTGTCTTTAGTATTGAAATTGTCCATATGTGTTGTGTTTGATTGTACTGTAAAGGCATCTCTTATGTGTTTTCTTCAGTTCCTCCACGTTTAAATGCTCGCTGTGAGTACTGGGATGCTGGCTATTCTGTCCGTATTACCTGGAATAAACCGGATGGTGTGTGGACTGCAGTGGAGGTGAACGTGACCGGGGAAAGTCACAGAGGTGGTGAAGATGGTGAAGAGCATATCGAAATACCTGGACTCCAACCCGCCAGAACATACGAGGTGTCTTTAGCTTCACTGTCTGGGACTGAAAGGGGTTCTGAGCAGCGTTCTGAGCCATATGTTTTTTCATGTGCTACTGATCCAAGGGGTGAGTATGTGACTCTATACTGTAGAAATACCATCTCAGTGTGTTTCCTAATTGTAAAACTTAAACAATATAGTCTCATTTTTTCCTTATTATTGTGCTGTTTGGCGTCAGTAATGTGACTTGATTATTGTTTGGTTTTGGTTCTTTGGTTCTGAATTTCGCAGTTTTTCTTACAGGTTGAAACATAAAGACAATGTGACTGTGCATCTACTTTATGTTACATATAATTTAATTCAGATTTTACTCCCTGTAGGAGTCATTGCAGGGTCAGTGTTTGCTGTGCTCCTTTTTGCTGTCCTGGTCTGTCTTATTGTCTTCATCTTGCTAAAACGACCAGATATTATCAGGTTGGTGCTGCCTCAGTGACTACACTTGCATTATCTCCCTGAAGTGTACTCATCAGACTCATCAATGAACTGCTTTGCTTCTTTCCCACAGCAGAAAAAAGCCAGTCATCGTTGGTTCCAAACAATCTAATAAAAAGTGCAAGTAAGTATGCTCTTCATAATGTTAACACCACTGTCAGTCCACTGTCAATTCATCTGGACGAGACAAAGTTGGTTAACCACATATGAAATATTGCTATATTATAATGTCCATCCCTATTCTGTAATATGTATGTTTATCAGTTATCTTATATGATTAGGTGTACAACCTGACATGAATTATACTTTTGATGTTTTTTTTTAGAACTATTTCGGTGGCAAAGTTTCCAGACCACTTCTACCAATTAAGTGGGGACGACAACCGGGGTTTCAGCCAGGAGTATGAGGTGCATAAGGAAGATAGATAATATTTCAGTGCTCTTTTGCATCTTCCTATATTTGCAAAGGACTGTAAAAGTGCCTGTGTGTCATTGTGGTGCTGTTTCATTTGTTTCCTGTTTTCCTTTGTCTCAATTGCATGCCGTGTCATCTGCCAACTGTAATGCAGAGCCTCATTCCTGTTGGCACAAAGCAGACACAAAAGATAGCTCTTCTTTCTGAGAACAAAGCGAGGAATCGGCTCGACAATATCCTGCCATGTAAGCCTATGGCTAGACCATACTCTTACAATAGTCCCGATCCACTGACTCTGTTTCTAGTCGTGGCTGTTGTGGTGCATTGCAACAAAAACCATCTTCTGTTCTCTCATCCTAGATGACCGGTGCCGGGTGAAGCTAACCAATGCTACCTCTGACTACATAAATGCCAGTTACATACCAGTAGGTATTACTTGATGACTGAAAATCATTTAATAAAACTCTTTCTCTAATTGTTGTACACCAGGATACAGTGAACTTACAACATTTTTTTTACTCAAGTGGTTAAAAAAGTCCTTCAGTTAGAAAGAACATATTTGAGAAGTTTGAACCTTTCACTATCTGGAGTGAAGTGGCAAAGTGGCACAGCTGCAAGTAAATGGCTGCTGAAACATCTGCACATGCACAGTTTTGACATCTGGACAATGAAGAACAAATAAAAGCTCAAAAAGTGTACACATTCATTTTAACAATTACTCCTCAGGGCTACAACAGCGACGGAGAGTACATCGCCACTCAGGGTCCTCTGCCGTCCACAGTGAATGATTTCTGGAGGATGATCTGGGAACAAAGAGTGAAAGGCATCGTCATGGTAACCAACTGCACTGAGGGAGGACGGGTGAGTTCCCATGAAGATTTGACTTTATGGTCTACTGCCACAGCTACATACTTCAAGAACTTGATTTTGTATTTTTGGTTTGTTTCCTTTTCCTAGACTAAGTGTGAACAATACTGGCCTGCCGACAGTCATCCTTGCCTTTACGGAGAGCTGACAGTCACCATGAATTCTGAGCTGCAGGAGCAGAACTGGACCTTGAGGGAATTTAGGGTGAAACATGTACGAAACACCTCTAAAAATGTTTATGGTATAATTAAATAGGTTGGGTTTATTGATATATTTTCAAGTCACAAAGCACGACGAATTGAAAGAAAAGCATGACTATGTCTGTGTGTAGAAAAACATTATGTATTGGTTTTCAATTTAAAGTATTATTTACCAACCACTCTATTGGTTAAAAACACAGACCTACAGTATTTGATTTCCTCTATGTAAATCTTTCTCTCAGAGCAAGACCCCAGAGAAGCGCACGGTGAGACATTTTCATTTCACTGCTTGGCCTGACCATGGAGTCCCACAGGGCACAGAAGTCCTGATCCAGTTCAGAGGACTGGTGAGACAGCACATCCAGAGAGAAGGAGCTGGAGCACCAACTGTGGTTCACTGCAGGTACAGAATGAGTGTTTGTCTTGTTTTAAGTCCAGAGCCATCTTTGGACACGTTTATATGAAAACCACATTAGGGAAACAAAATAATAGTTACACTGAAAAGCTTACTGCAATTATATTTTGTGTGACAACCATCAGGACCACCTGATGATGATGAACATCACACCTTTACCCTAACTGCTTACATTTTGCTGTGTGTGTCTCTGTCAGTGCTGGAGTGGGGCGGACAGGCACTATCATTGCCCTGGATGTGCTGCTTCAGCAGCTTGAGAAAGAAAGAGAAGTGGGCATCAATGCCTTTGTGCACAAGATGAGACTGAGTCGACCTCACATGGTGCAGACAGAGGTAAGTTACCTTAGTTACCTGACCACAAATATAATGTGATATAGTACAAGCACTGAATATGTCTAGGCTAGTATTTCTCCCTGATTTTTATTTACCAAAAATAGACACTCTGAAACAGATCCAACTGTTGTACTGATTATTTACAAATCCATTTATCATGATCTGTCTTTTTGAAAGTAAAAAATGATTTCAGTCAACAGTCAGGGTTGTACTGTTTATATGCAGCAACACCTTGACATAAAGTTTGCTATGTAATACATTTGTGTGAGAACTGCAGTTGTGTTTTCTGTCTCATTAATGTAGGCTTCACTGAGCTAATGTGTATGTTTATAAGCTCATTTACAATCTTTGTGAAACTGAATTGTAATAAGTGCTAGACATCTACACTATGCAGTTTAATGTGTTTAACCTTAAACCCTGTGGCAGCCAGAATATAGTGTGTAAATCAGCACTCCTTCGCTAAAAGTTCTGCTTTTCAAATGACCAGCAACTGTGATTCATTTCTTTTCAGTCCCTCTACATTTTCCTGCACCAGTGCGTCATGGACTGTCTGCAGACAAACGAGACAACTGAGGAGAACATGTATGAGAATCCAGACATGATATATGCCAATGCCATCGAGATCCAAGAATTTCACAAAAATGCCTAAACTAAATCTAAATCCCTGAACTAAACAAGACTTTGAAAAACCCTTAAAAGTCTTCTACATTAACTGTCTCTGCATAACGCACTTACGATTTTATTTACATTTAATTTTTGTTCCTCTCATTTGTCAAACATGTAGTATTATACCAACCATCATTATTACTACTATCATTATTATTATGTGAGGAGCCACAGTCACTCTTATCTAGAAACAGTAAGAAATGTAGGTGGAAAAGGCAGATTTTTCTATTTGTACAAGAAATAAAATATTTTTTATTAACAAAAATACCTGAATGTGTTTTTACAAAGTCTGCAACTGAGATAAAAAACAAACAGATCATATTTACATGTTAGTGTCAAAGAGTCACAGAACAACAACCTGCCTCAGACTGTGTACAAGTCTTATTATAGGCATTATAAACTAGGTTTTGGTTCCAGTTCCAGTGTTTGATCCTTTTGCTTCCAACAGCAGAGAACAAACCAACTCTGCTCACACATCCTCCTCTGTGACACCTTTACTTGGTGGGTTCTTGCTACTGGAGACAACAGATTTATTAAATTTACTATCAATGATTTCCTGTCTGGCTTTTACAGCCTCAGAGTTGATCTCTACTGGCACTGAACGCTGCCTTCCTGGATGCAGGGGCTCAATTTTACCAGCTACCGGCGGGGGAGGGGTGGAGAACTTCTTCGCAATGTTGTGTAGGACGCTGCACGACTTGATAATGTTGGACTTTTTGTCCAGAGAGCCTTCTTGTGCAAAACCAAGTTGCATCAGACACTTGAAACGCCTCTTCATGGAGCCGAGCGTTGTCCGCATGACGTTGTGGATCTTTGCGTGGGCCTCGTTGAAGTGGGTCTCCTTGTCGTTTGCCGGTTGTGACACCGGAGTCAAGACGTGCGTGCTCAAGTTGTAGCTTTTCCCACCTTTGAGAAAGACACGAGAGAATACATATAACAGAGCATCAGAGACACAAGACCAATGAAATGTTAATCCTAAAGACTTGTCTGCCAGGAATTTATTAGACAATGTTGAGAAACTCATCTGCACCCCTAATCCAAGGAAACCAGCATGATAACTCCCCTAATGTGACTGTTTTATTTGGAAGATGATAAAATAATGTGTTTCCAAGCTAAAAACACACAGAAAAAGGTTGTGCATCATCATACATGTTGCGGACAAAATACCAGTGTCGTATGATGTCCTTGCTGAGTATGAGAGTTAATTCTTGACCTTGGAAACAGAAGTTTGACAACAATTAGAGCCGGACTGATTCGCTATTATTGGAGCGATTCTGATATCGATTTATAATAATTTATCATTATTAAATCCCTAACTGCTTAGTACACAGATATCTCTTTAGATAGTGAAGTTACTGGTAAATTGTAAAATATCCTCCCTCCATTATATATTTTCGTGTTTGATAAACACGTTTGAGGGAGCGTTGCAAAAAATGTGTGGATATGGGCTGATGCATCGATATCAGAATTTCTCAACTCCTGAATATCGGTGTTGGCATCAGCCCCAAATATCATCAGTCATCAAATATGACATCAAAATGGTGGATGGTGGCGTTTTCTCATGTGTTTAGTCAGTGGCAGGTGATGCAGCTGGTTGTGTGTATGTGTGTGTTTGTGTGCGAGTGGGATAGTTTCACACATGCACATGTTAAGCATCATTTTTGCACAGACTGAAGAAAATCTGTGCAAAACAAACAAACAAACATCCATTGCCTTTTGTGTCTCATGCTGTACGTCATCTTACCAATAACCCAGTATGGTCCGTGCAGTTCCTCCTCCATCTCCCTTCCTTTAAACGACGACTCCCACATCTCCTGCTCAAACGTGCTGCCCACACAACACTTCTCTACACTCAGTATGTTGCCGTCGGAGTCGCATATGAACTGGCTCACCACTGACGTGTGACCCAGCGTGTTGACAAAAGACCTGAAGCTGTCCTTCTCGTACGGAGAGGCTCTGATCTTGAAGTGAGCCGGAGCCAGGACGCCCAGCACGTTGGGGATCCCGCACAGCTTCTCTATCTTGAAGGCGACGTTGGATTTGGCGTCCTGCATCAGCGGGAATGAGATGAACTGATCGGACATCCCTGCGATGACCCCGGACACTGTGCCGATGACCGCGGTGTAGTCCGTCTGGCTCAGGTCGACTCTCTGCAGGATGGCTGCGGAGGCGACTCCGTGTGCGTAATAGTTCAGCGCCACCATGACCATCTCGTCCACGGACAGCGCGGGTTTCTTCACGGCCACTTTCCTCATGCGGATGCGGACGGAGTCTGTGATGAAGGAGATGCAGGGTCTGGTGAGGTGGAACATCTGGAACAAGGTCTCGTCGTCGATGTCGTCGAAGCAGCTCGGAGCCCCGGGGTTATCCTCGTCAGGTCCGAGGAGCTCCTCCTGGACCGCCAGCCACACCGGCAGAGAGAAGGCCATCTGTTTACTGCTGCGGCTCGTTTACAACAAAAACAGCATGGATGACAGAAAAATAAACAGCAGCCAGAATCATGGAAGCGCACAGTCTTCTTCTGCGAGGTTCAGGGAGACGGTAGAGCTGCACGCCACCGCCGCCTAGTGGACAGGAATGGAAACTACAAGCAAATGCAGCTGTGTTTAAAAAGATACGTAACATGCTGTTTAGGGGTAAATCAACGTATAAGGTAATTTTAATGGAAAGTACCTCAAATAACTACACACCATCCCCTCGTATCACGGAAGCACGCTGTCTTCTTCTGTAAGGGTTAGGCAATCCAAAAAGTCGCTCGTTGTCGCCATCTAGTGGTCATGAATAGTAGCTACAAACAAATGCAGCTATAATAAAATGAGTAAATAAATAAATCACGTAGTTACATTTCAGTGGCATATAAAATACCTACTGATTTACCTACATATCATCCATCACTGTCAAATAGAAGTGATTCACTTAATATACTGTATAAAGACACATGCTTTGAATACACTGTACATAAACACCCACAATATTTGTGTTTTTGCACTATTTATTTGTTTGTATTTGTTTACAGTTTGTAGACACACTTGTGTATGTAGGTATTGTATACCGTTGGTCATTGTTGCTTTTTATGTATTTTTATATATACACATGACCTACCTGTATGTACGTAATATGTATTTATTTTTACTTATCTTTGTTCCTCTTTGTTGTCCTGTCTTGTTTTTAACTGTCTATTTTTACCTTCCTGTAAATTGTTCCTGGAGCTGTCTGTCTGTCTGAAACCAGAGTCAACAAGAATTTGACTCTGGTTTTAAGTTTTTCAGTAAAGCGTATTTTGATTTTGAAGTACTTGGGGAAACTATAATCATCAACCTTTACACTTGGCCCCTGAATTGTACATATCTATACATGTCTAGTTGGGGTTTTAAATCAGTCAGATTGATGTATTTGGCAATAAAACCTTGTCTGGTGCTGCAAGTCGTAATTTTGAATCAGAGAATTTCAAATTGTTCCAGGACCTGTGATTTGTTAAAACTTAAATGAATCCTAAATTTATAGCAATTGATCTGGAGGTGCGAATCTTGCCCTTAAAATTCATAATGCAAAAGGATATTTTGTATATAAAGAAAGCATAGCTGATTTCATGTAATAATGTTATTAAAAGTGTAATTATTGCACAACACGTAAATATTTATAAAAAGTACGTAATTTATTGAATATAATTATATGCTTCCATTTTCACCAAATGTACAAGTTGCTCTGACAGTATGTTAATTTGGCTAGATTATTATGTGACATCACATTTAGCATGTCTCACTCACACACACACACACACACACACACACACACACACACACACACACACACACAGGACATGAGTTTGTCCAATGTAGATGTAGAAAAAGTACATTTATTCAGTACATCTTTGCCCTGATGTTGCACTGTTCCTGGATAAATAACAGTAAACAGTAATAAGCGTAAACAGTGACAGCACAATAAATCCCCAGCAGCTTCACTTCAGCTCTGCCTCCAGTTTGTGCTTGTTATTGCTTGGGCGACAAATAGAACATTTTGTTGACTTCACTTATGGAAACATCTTTCAGTCTGGGTATTCCCCCCTTGTGGCAGCCATTTGGCCTTTGGCCTTGAGCGTACACATCTGTGACAGAAAGGAGAAGGAATTTGAAACTCGGTGAGAAAATCCTCTTAACATTTGAGAACATTTATTACAATTTTAATATCAGGAACATTTGTTGTCCAAATTTTGCCGCATAGGTGCAACATCCTCACCTGTGATGTTGTCGATAGAGTCGAGTGGAGCTGTGTTGTTCATGTTCACTCCGAACAGCAACACCAAAGCGATCATTAATGCAACCAGCAGATAGATCGGCACAGCAAGGGCCCAATATCTACACAAGACAAAATGTTTAAGTTAACAGATCATAAACCTCTAATGTGGTACGTATATTCCCTGAGGCACATAACTCCATTTAACAGTCAAGAGAGGGAACTTCTTACTGGATGAATATTATCTGATTATATTATTCTCCTTACTTTTGAGGCCAGTAAGTGAGTCCTATTGAATGAAGCCACTCCTCTGGTACATATGCCCAAAGGCAAAACAGACCTGTGGAGAGAAGACAGGAAAGTAAGCGAAGGACAGCAGACATAGTTGACAGAGTTTATGGTTTGAATACTCATTCACACTGAGAAATTAAGGATAATTGACATCCTTAGCTGTTAATTTACACACACTGCCAGTGTTAATGCATGATTTACAATCATCATAACATGACAGTGAGTGAGTTGAATGACTACATCTGACTCATTTTATTAGTATTTTCTGGGAATTTAAAGTACATCTGTAGTACTGAGTACTTAGCCAGATCAGACACAAGGATAAAATGAACCTTTTGTATTCTTCAGTAAATTAAATGAATAAACACTGTATTTCATTTTGAAGGTGGTCTTTTGGTTTTTCATATGGATGTTTTCTTAACTGATCACAACCAAAAAAACAATCCAGACGAAACTAAAAACGGTTGATAAGAGAAATGGCAACACATGAATAAAATTGTTATTTTTGTACACCTAAATATTTATTTCACAATTTTTTAGCCATTTATTTTGGCCTGTGCAAGAAAAGAGACATTATTGTGTTTATGCTGTCATGTCTTGCTGTGTTGAGTAAAAGATGAAAGATGTGTTATGTAGCTGAGCAAGGACATATGTAGCGTTGTCAAACATATTTATATACTGATACATATGGAGTCTGAATATTTGAAACAGTTTCAATATTAGTTTTCCACAATATCAATACACATGTACCAGCTGCAATTTCACACTTTCTTTGTTTATTGATGCTTAACTTTGTGAATGGGGTGTAATGATAATACACCAGAGGCACAAACCGAGGCTATATTTTCCCATGTGTTTTTGTGTCTCATATCTAAGACTATGTAACTTGCCTAGGTAGCATTATGGTGGTTATGAGCTCACTGGAATAATCTCTCTGCAGTTGAACTGGTAATGTATGTAAAAATGTATGAACATGCTATTCAATTCACTTATGTATCTGCTGGACCATTCATTATGGACATTATAAACATGTTTATTATTTTATCATTGGAAAAGAAGAATATGAATGGTTTACTTACAGAAGCCAAACTGTGAGCCAAGGTAAAGAACAAAGCCATAAATGGCCCTCTCAGGCAGGGGAGAGGGAGAGTTTTCCACCATGATCTGAAACCACAACAAAAAACAAAGGTACGATGAAGAAGTGTGACAATTCAAGGAATTTATAAATGTTCTAACCCAATGTTAGCTCGAGTTACACACTTAGAAATATGTGTACGTTTGGTAAAGTTAACAGCTAGTACAAGAATCATAACAACAATCAGATGTGTTCCTCTTTTCCTGTCAACGCAGCTAAACTGAGCTTTGGTGATTTACCAAGATGTCGTCGAAATATGCGACGCGACGTATTTATCAAAAATGGAAGATCAAAACAAGATTAAAATCAACATTTCCACTCAAAAATATACATAAACACACAGCCCCCTTCTTCGCTCTGACACATGAAGCTGTCAAACATCGTCGCTCAATTAGCTCGCCTACGTTTTGTCCCACACGATGTCCGGTCCGGTGTCAAACGTTTTCCAGAAAGGGAGTTCCGCATTAGGAATAAGGGGCAAAACAAACAGCAAAACATAACTTTAAGTGTATCGATATATGATATAGATTTGTGCCTATATGAGTCGAAAGACTACACTGTAATTAGTGTATTATCAAGCTTAGTAACCTACTAGACCTAACTACGATGTCACGGTTCCATGTTTCTGCCGGACAGATTTCACTGCTGCACTTTTCGGAAATACACATTCCAGCATGGTTTCGCAGCAGCTGAAGTGTACCACTGAGCTAATGTCTCAGCTATTAAAGACAGTATCCGAACAAGTATTCTGATTCGGTGCCGCTACACGGTAAACTTACTTTGGGGAAACATTTCTCGGTGACACGTCACTGACCGTTACTTTTTGAACGTTACCTGGTAACCAAGTGACGGTGCTGTGACGGTCCAGCGTGGCTGAGGAAGAGGGACAGATTTTACAGACTTGAAACAAATAATACCAAGTATTTCTGTGAAAGTGGCCATCATGTCAAAGGTACAGGCAAAGAAGACAGACGCGTCTGCCAAAACACCACGACCAAAATCTTCAGAGAAACAATTCACAGCGAAAAAGAAACGGAAACAGTGGCTGGAGGTGAAGTATGTCAAGCTAAAACCTCCTCCCCAGAAGAAGGAAAAACCTAAAGTTCAGGTAAACCCGGACCCCAAACCCCCAAAAGAGGCCCAGGACTTCTCTTCTAACTGGAAAACATTACAAGAGGTGAGTAGAATATTAGCAAGTTATCATGTCATATCCGTGTAGTTGTTTCTGTCACGTTTAGTGCTTCCCCAAAAAATGTTCACACTTTTTTTAAACTTTCCGCAGGTGCTGAAGGTCAGTCAACCAGCAAAGAAGAAGCCTGTGCCACCAAAACACCACAATGGTGCCCTGCAGAAAAAGAGGGCTGAAGAAACCTCTTCTAAAAATATTTCCAAGAACAATGTGTGTCTGGAGGAGACAGACACAGAGAAGAAAGTGAAGCACAAAACAGCTCCTACCGGTGTCCCCGAGGACTCTCAGGTGAACCTGAAGGTCCCAGGTGTCTCAGAGACGGAACAGCCTGCTGCTCCAAAAAGGAAAAAGGAGGGTGGAAAGTCAGACAGCGAGCAAGCAGCCAAGAAAAGTAAGCCTGCGGTTGAAGAGAGGAAACCTACAGAGTAAGTATATACAGCGCTGAATTCTGGTCACATTTAAGTCGAGAAGAATTGTGACTGCTAACTTCATCTCGTCCTGTGCTGTTGTAGAGAGGACCTTTGGTTTGATGATGTAGACCCTGACGACATTGAGGCAACAGTGGGAGCAGAGGCTGCAGAGATCATGAGGAAGAAGCAGGGCGTTCAGAAGCACAAGGACACAGAGAGCGCTCTGGTCAAGGATAGAGCCTTTAAGGGGTGAGTGTGTAATGTGATGTAACAAAACACACGCGCTTCAAGAGAGTTCAGGTCACACTGATACGGATGTAATGTGACAGACAATCACAAGTCAAATTAATTGGAATGCTATCATCCAAAATAATGTTAATAATGTCAACAAAATTGATTGCCGGGCTAAACTTACGTCTTTCTGATGTAAACAGTCAAATTGGTAACTGATAAGTCCGATACAACCTGAATGCAGCATTGGCAGCAATCTAGCTGCAGTGTTGTTATTATGCTATGAATAGAAGATGTGCACCTTTTCTTTGAAAGGACCATGCTGGTGTTTCTGTATATTTTAGGGAATATTACAAATGTTGCACATTTAGTTTGACTTTTTGGATAATTCACTTGTTTGTGTTCTTGGCAAGAAATAGGTGATAAGATCGATAACACTCCAGGAGTAGTGTTAATGTTCTCATTTAACTTCTGGCAAGGAAAAAGAATATTTCCCAAAATGAGCAGCCTATTTCTGTTACATTACTGCCTACCAATTTTAGATTAGTGAATGTGTTTTCTCTGCCTTCCAGACAGCGACTGGTTTCAATTTTATTTTGCAACAGCATGAAATCAACTTGTAGCTTTTCGTTTGAGAGCAGGGGCTGATTTAGAAATGCCTTGTTGGAGGGGTGTTTAAGTGTGGCTTTCTTACATCTGAGCCTTCAGAAAGCGGTTTTATCACTATTAAAAGCTAAGAAATTACCATTTTCATTTTCCTAATCGTTGAAACATAGTTTGTGAATATAAATCTGAACCTTCAGTTGCCTTGAAGGGACGTAAAACACACTTAATAAAAAGTCTAAAACACGACAACATACTGAGGAAGAAGATTGGCACAAAATACAAATGGCCTGAGAAAGATAGATACTGTAGTTAGGTAAAGTTTCTGCTTTTTAGTGTTACTACTGCTACTTGGGTTACTACTAGAAAAGGTTGACATGCTTTGATGCTCAAAAACACAACAGCTTTGTATTCCTCCTCTGTCAGAAACGCTTTGTGTACACTCCTGTCTCTTTAAATCCCGCCTCCTGCTCTGATTGGTCAGCTGGCCAATGCTTGAGCCAAGACTGCTAACAACAACAGCAGTTGTGCTAAATGAATTCTTGCGTGCCAAACTATAGACACTAGGCAGAAATTATATGAATGTGTGACATGGTGATGTAGTGTGATGTCACAAAATCACAGAATTAAAGTCAGGACTACTGACGAGGCGTTTCAGGATCAGTGTTTTCTGTGGGAGAGAAGAGCTTCTGTATGTGCTGACTTTGGCCTTTTTAACTTTCAAGGTATTTAACATGCACAAGAACCTATGTAACACACTGAAGAAAAGGAAAAAGCACATTAGGTCTCCTTTAAATAATTTGATCATGTATGTAACAGAAACCGATACATCTCCACGGCTCTAACTCCTCAGCCAGATTGACATAGTAGTGACGACTGTCCTCTCTTATCACCCTGTTTGCTACTCGCCAATCATTAGCCTCACCAGAGCTGTGGCCATCGATTGCGAGATGGTGGGAGTCGGTCCTAAGGGAGAGGAGAGCATATTGGCTCGTGTGTCCCTCGTGAACCACTTTGGGAAATGCATCTATGACAAATACGTGAAACCCACGGAGAAGGTGACGGACTACAGGACAGAGTTCAGCGGCATCCGGCCAGAGGACATCAAGGATGGTGAGTCACGAAGGCAGCTACAATGAGAAACTGAAACAAGTTGTAAATAATTTCTTTGAAGTGTCCCTTTTTAAAATAGTGTTCATGTACTGTTGTACCATAATTTCTCATTCATGTTTGTCTCGATGCAGGAGAGGATGTACGGACTGTGCAGAGGGAGGTGGCTGAGATCCTAAAAGGCAGAATAGTGGTTGGACATGCCATACACAACGACTTAAAGGTAGCCTGGATGAAATATCTAAGAGGAAACTGAAACAATTTTCAAAATAAATGTTAGCATTTACAAACCAATCTTCAATCTTCCTGTTTCAGATTTTACTCTTGGATCATCCAAAAAAGAAAATCCGGGACACTCAGAAGTACAAACCTTTTCAGAAGACTGCAAAGGTACCTCTACGACCCAATAGTGTCCCTGATATAATTCTCAGAATCATTGCTGTGATCTAAGTGACTATTTTCTTGTTTTTTAGACTTCTCGACCCGCACTGAGAGTCCTCTGTAGAGAAATACTCAACGTTAACGTCCAGCAGGGTGAACATTCATCCGTAAGTTGCCAAAACATCAACTTTCTCTTCTTGTTTTCGAACAGCAACACAACCACAACCACTTTACAACATCTCACACTGACCTCCCTCGTCTCTGCTGTCTGTCAGGTCCAAGACGCACAGGCCACCATGAGGCTCTACACGCTCGTGAGGAAACAGTGGGAAAAAGAGATCAAAGAAAGTCAGAAAAACAAAGACTCAGACACAAAGAATGAGCGAAAGCCCAAATTGCCCAAGACCGAGGAAAAGAAGCCCATGGGATTTTGAACTCACAGCTGCAAGAGGAGTTTTGGGTTTTTGTTTTTGGAAACTCTATCACCACAAAAAGAGACCATTAAAAATAACAATGAAATGAAAGATGTCCACAGGTGGGACTTTGTCAGCCTGATCTCCTGAGAGCGGACGTTTCAGGAGGTGAAAGACCTTTCGGCTGATTTAAAACACAGGAGAGATATTATTTACACTGATCCTTTCAGCCATTTCCTCCTTACATATTCCCAGACATCATTTCCCAAAATGCTATTCCCACTGGTAGGCAGGTGTTCGAATCATTCGACATACAATATCCTCTCTGGAGTTCTCGAGAACTTATTTTTTTGTCTGCTCACACACAGTGTATTGTTTCTGTGTTATGGTTACAGTGTTAGGTTTTGTTTTTAATCATTTGATTCCTTGATGCCTTAAAAGGTGGATGTTTATGGAAGTATGAATTAAACGAGACAACTTCTGTCTATGAAGCTATGTTGAAATTATTTTTATAAAGCTCGTCATCAGTGATACAGTTTTTGTGAAAGACGGAAGCGAGTTGATTCGGGTCCGATCTTACCTTAAACTGAGAAACAACATAGAATATCAGAAATCCACTCCTTTTGGATTTTTGTGCTTATGTTTTTTGTGATCTGCTCTCTTAGGACCTAATGATCCACAGGATGTATGGAAGCATGTTGACGCCTGTGTCTGGTAGCTATTAAAATCCTCTTGCTCATGATGCTGGTGTACAACGGCATAGTTTGGACTGTTAACTGCCTCATTGATAGCCAAAGTTGACTCTTGAGTTCATATGTAGATCGAGGATCCTCACAGCTGCGTATTCTTCTGCACAGGTGTATCTTGGGTTTTAATCCCAGTGACAGTGAGGGATTTCGGCTCCTTGTGTGCCCACTGTGCGTCAGTGTGATTTGCGGCCCATGTTTGATGGATAATCTGTCTCCCTCATAGTAGGAATGAAACCTTGGTCAGGGGAGTCCAGGCTCTAAATTAAGCTAAGTTATGGATCAGATCAGACTCTGGAGGTCTCAGGTGGAGGAAAACTTTGTCTTTTTTCTCACAGGCACACAAGAGAGGGACAGATACCCTTCGATTTTAGAAGGATGAACTGTCTTTCGTGATTGTTTCTGTTTCAAATGTGAGTGTTTTATAACAGAAATGATATGGTCACAAATGTACCCAGTTGTAATATTATAAAGCATCTTAACGAATCTGCTAAGTGACTTTATATCATTACTATAATCAAATTAGCTATTATCTTACACAATCTTATTGCTGCCCTCATTTTTCTGTGGAGCTGATTTAGATTTTTCCCTCTCACTTATAAAGTCAGGACTTTAGGCTCCCTGTGTGCCAACAGTGTGTCAGTATGATTTGCTGCCCAGAAGCTGATGCACAGTGTGCCCCACATTGCTGAAATGAAACCGCCGCCCTTGGTGTGCAGCCTCCAGGCTCTAAATTAGGCTCTACAGTATACAGAGCTCGGTCGGATGCAGCGGAGGCCTCTGGCAGAGGAAAAGCAGCACAGCATGCCTCACTTTAAACTGAAATGCAGGCATTGACTCGTGTGGATGCGTGACTTTTTGAAAATGTCGTTTTCTGGATAACAGCTGGGTGTTTTGTTACAGCTGTGTTATGACTGTAGTGTGTGGGAACGGCAGAGATGATTCCTCACTGGATTTCCCACACAGAAAAGGGTTAACCTACTGTATGTAATGTCTCCTCCTAGTGGTTAAAGATTTAAAGGTATACACCTTATAGTAAGCATAATAAAGGCAATCACAAAACAAGAAGCTTTTTGTACGGCAGACCAGTGATCACCAACCAGGGGAGGTAGCCATAGGTGATTGATAATCTGAAATAAGTAATGGATAAATGATTGGAACATCCAAGTTGTAGAACAAATGCAAAAAAATGCAAAAAGCAGTTTAAGAGCAGCCAGTTTGAAATTAAAAATAATACATTTCGAACATAGGTGGTGGTGTTGATGAAGGGATAACTATTTCTCTACTGGGAATTTAAAAATGATTGGCAAACTAAGTCAGCAGATGATCTCAAAATTGGAATCAGCTGAAATAATTAAATTCAGAGGATGAATGTGATGAAGTTTGGGCTTCGTGTGTCTCCGTATGGAGGCCACTTTGTACGGATCTTAACCAGAAAGAACAAGTTAGAGTGTGGGGGCATGCAACACTTATGAATAATGAAAGCTAATGGCAGCCATTTAAGGACAGAGGCTTAAAGAAGAGACTCATCACGCAGCTCAGTCTGAGTTCATGAGAAGAAGGTACAGACTGGTTGCTGTAGCTGCTATAGGAAATGTATTGCTGAGAGGCCACATCTGATCATTGTTGTCATCCAGAATATGACACCAGCATACCATCTCCTGGGGATCTAGATACATTTATACAAGAACAGAGTCCGCACACTAGATAACGCTCCTGTGAACACTTGCCACCTTCACGTGTGATGTTTCAGGCTCAAGTTTTTTTTCAGAACACAAAACAAGTGTGAAGATGCACCATACAAGTACCTGTGCAGACGGGTCACCTGACTGGCCATATGACTACAAAATACAAAAATACAATTAAAAAACACAATTCTAGACCTTACAAATAAAATAAATATGTTCAGTGAACTCTGTAAGGGTAACTTATATGTGGTATATTATCTATAACACCTAGATATACCATGAGAAGATCAGCAGGACTGATACATAACTGAACATAATGCATATTAAAAAGAAAATCAATGAAACCTCATATACATGGTGCACATATGGGCATTATCTAGTGTGCAGACTCTGTTCTTGTATATTCGACTTTAGTTTCTGTCCAGCAGTTAGTGTTTAACTTTTTTACAATCTTTATACATTTACCAGAAATCGGACTTAATAACGTGAATGTGAATGCAGTGAAGCAAACCCTGAACAAATAGTACAAGAAATACATCCTTTCTTTCAGCAGTTGTGCTCAACAAAAAGTGGGTTGCAAAACTTTAGTGCATCATGTGGAAATGTATGATAAATATTCAGGTTTCATGATACTGTCACTGTTACAAACTTTGGTAGCTTTGTTTGTTTACAGCTTGTAAGTTCACTAATGTCCCTCCCCATTTATGTCAGTGAGTGTCTGACCTGTGGTACGTAAACACCTCATCGATGTTTCTCAACATTCTCTGTTGGGACGAAACATAAACCTGCATACAGGTGATCACAAACCTGGATACTCCTAGAATCATGTTCAGGGAATAACCAGGTTTCTCATGTTCCATGAAAATGCCAGAACACCAGAATAAACCAGATCCAGGATACTAATATGCATGTACACGTACTCAGTGAGGGTAGACTAAATGTTCAGCAGCACCAAAAAGACCTTAAGGTTTATTCAAAACATCTGAGAGAGTGCCGAGCCTTTATTCACACTGATCTTTTCAGTCATTTCCTCATTAAATATTACCAGACATCATTTCCGGAAATGTTATTCCCAGCAGTTGTTGTATTATGGTTTAAAAGTTGTATGTTTTATTCTTCATTTTTTCTTTTCTTTTTTTTCGTTTAAAAACAAGACTCCATCTACTTCAGTTGTTCAGGAGAATGCTGCAACGCTGTTTTGCTGTAAATCCAACATGAGGAATGAAGAATGACTCAATTTTCATTTTTCGGGTGAACATATCCTGTAACACCACTAAACTTTTGATGCAATAAAGTTTCTTTAATCTGCCACAGCCTTTGTAATAGTTATCTGACCTTGATGCTACATCAGGAGCTGCTCAGTCACAGCTAAAAAGGAAAAAAAAACAGCGTGGATGAGATGTCCTTTTGTCCCAAATGTATTTATGCTGTCATTCACCTTGACAGGTGTCAAATTTCCAGGAAACCAGGACACAGAACACAGTAATCACACACTACAGATTATGACCTTCAGAAAAAATGACTCGCCACTCAAGAGTACTTTATCAAAAACATGGTTTTATTGTAAAGACGTGATTTCTGAGAAATTACACAGAATTTATTAACCCACAGAGCGTTGCAGTCATCATTCATCTGCTGCGCCATCCATCCTCGTGCTGCCTGCATGGCTCCACGATGTGATGGCTCACAGGCGAGCGGAGCAGATCACGCAGAGCTCGTCTATTCAATTAGATATCGATGGCTAATTTCATTTCTGCTTAAATGAACCCAAAACATGATTCGGTCTCATCTGGCCGTACGCTTCCTGTAGTGCCTTTCGGAATGACTTTCAGGTCTGTGTTGTGATCGTATGTGATATCAGCATGAAAGAACATCATGTACAGCTGCCTGTCAAAGCTGCTGTTGCATACTGTTTGTTTAAAACTCTGGTCTCAGTGAGGCTCTGAGAACAGATAATCAAGGCTTCGGTTGCATTCTAACAATATTACAGTAATTATGTCTTTAAAAATTAATTAATTAATCAGGTAATTAGATACTTCTCGATTGTGATTTGGAGAAACCGAGGGCCTCTTCACAGACTAGTTTGCTGGAATTTTCCTTCTAATAACTGCAGAGCTGGAAATAACATGGCTATAATAGGACTGCGTCCACTGGTTTAACAAATCTCATGATGGGACTGGAGGCATTACTGCTTCTGCTAACATGGCACTTACTGCATAATTCAATAAAACCTAGCTTACGGTCTTCCATACTACTGCCTCCAAAGTGATTAGAGTCAGTATTGACATTCGTTGTGTGGTCTGTGGGTTTTTTACACACGCAGCTCTGCCAATTTTTTGATTTGAGCATCTTGTTTCGCAACCGCCTTCCTCTGAACACAAAATTAAAGTTAAAGACCTGAAGATCACTCTGGGTTTCATCTGTGACGTGGCATTTTTCATTTCTGTCCACCAAGTCGGCGGACACTATTTTTCGTTTAGTGATGGACAACATCAATACAGATTATTGAACCACCAGTTTCTCAGTGTCAGTCAAGTCTTCGCATCCTCAAGGCCAGCGATCCTTTGCATTTACAGTGTAGTCCTGGACAAATATACTGTACATGGCAGATGTTAATACAGTATAGGCTGTTTGTTTAATTTGTATACTATATACAATGTTTGGTGTCGTAGAACACTGACATTTACTGGAAATAATGGACATCATCATCACAGATGTGCCCTTTTCTCCATCAATGCTTGAGGATTTTCTTGTGATCACACAACGTCTCCTCAGGTCTGCTGCTCGCTGCTTCCTTATGCATGAGCTGCACTATGCTGCTGACAAGAGACTGGCTGTGGATGTGTCTGTGTTGACTAATGCCCACTCTTAGGATGAACAAAGTTGGACATTCAGTATTTATGCAGGTTGATGAAGAAACACTGTCAGCTACTTTCTGTGCACGGCTTCCTGCTCATCTCTTCTGGTCTGCGGATGCTGAGGGTGCGTTTGCTCTAAGTTTGGTGTGCAGATTGTTGCCTTCAGGAGGTGATTGATCTGCTTATTGGACATTGTATGCTGAACATTTAAATGCTGTACATTAATTTATTATTAGACGATGCTTACAGAGCTTTGACATGGAATTAGTGTAATGAAATAGGATGTGACATGGAGCTCTAACTACATTGATTCATAGCTGATTTGTTTTTAGCCATGCTAGCAGCGTGGCTCTGGTGATGGCAATGTCAGTCTTTAGATCGGTCGTTCACCCACTTTGCTCCACTAGAGCGCCATCAGGAGGTTGACTTTGTCTTTGGTTCAGACTGAAAGATCAACAACTATTGGATGGATTACCAATATTCACGCAGCATTGTTACTGTGAGCTTGTTGATGTTAGCATTAATCCCTCAGAATTGCAGTGCCTTGGCACAGTATTTTAGAGCTGCTAGCATGGCTGTAGATGCCGTGTCTTGTTGTTTTATGGTGGATCTGATATCACCGTGTTGGTGTTGTTCCTTGTTTCTTGTTATATTACATTTCTTTTCAGTTTTCTGTCGCTGTTTTGTTCGGTTTAGGCAACACAATTACTTGGTTATGTTTAGGAAAACGTGGTTTGGGTTAAAATACACCGTTTCACATCATTAAACACATGTTTGAAATGATAACTTCTCCCATGTTGCTAACCTATGACATTACAAAAATGTGATTAGTCAGTTTCAGCTGTCCTTGACCAACATTTCTTATGATGCACCAACACGGCGATATCACAAAATGCACATCTTTATTGCCTTTAACAAATGCTTTGATAAATTCTATAGATACGGAATAAAAACTCCTACAGACTTGGCTAAAAGGGCTCTGACTACTGTTTTAACAGCTTGAATTATGTATTATGGTGTTGAGTACCAGTATAATTCTTGTGTTTGACCGATCCTTAATGGTGCTGCAGGGGTTTGGGGGGGTTGTAAAAGAACAAGGAGTGATATAGTGCAGAATAGTTATGCAGTGTTTCCTGAGGGTGCAGAAAACAGCTCTTAAACTCACACTTGGTGGAGGTATTGGTTGGGAGCCACACAAGGTGTGACTTGGTTTCTAAATATTAAATACAACATTCATTTATCGTCTTGTGGACTGATGTGCGATCCAGAATAGCTGCCAATTCAAGCCTCCTTTGTGCTCCTCGTGCTACTAAGTGCCTGTATTTGTGTACTTATTAAGCATAATGTTCTCACTTTTCTGCATCTGACAGCTCCCCTCCTTTTTGGATGGTCTGTCACAACACAGTCTCCCAACTGACACAATTCCCAGATTTTATCTGCCAGAATTATTGGCGGATAATGGCTCACTGAAGAAATTAAGTGTTTTATGAGTTCTGGTAGTTCTTGTAAAGGAAGGTGCAGTGGCTCAGTGTTTTTGGAGCCTGTTCATGTGTTTTTTTCTTCAGTCTGAACACATGCGAGTGTGGTGGTCCGGAGCCTCTGTAGATCTTAATGTTGCTTGTATTCGTCTTCGCTTTCGATAATGGTCAAATTCTTCCTATTAAACAGCTTTTTAAACCGTTAATCTCTTCTGTCCTGATTATAAAAGCTCTTTTTAAAAAACTGCCATCTCATTGTCTCTCTACTCATCCTCGATCGGTCTGTCTGCACTTTGCTTTTACAACAACATTTTGCGGTCAAAGGAAAATGCTACCAGCACCAAAGCAATAGCCTTTTGCCCTTTTACTACTGTTGTAATTTTTATGAGGCGATGTTTGATGAGTTTCCTGTCGATAAGTGCATCAGCCCATCGACAGTAACCGTAATGTCCAAATAACAAGCCATGTTTTTATTTTCACATTAGCCTTTGACACGTACAGCTCTTTAACAGACTGAAACAATCCATTTTTTTAGTGCAGCAGCTTCAGCATTTCATTGATGTAGTGACATTTTCCCAGATAGCTGTGTCTAAACAGTGTCTCTTCCTCCTCTCATGATTATCATTATCATCATTACAGAACATATTACTCCTCACTCCATCATATAACCCACCTGCTTCTCTTGCTCACCACATGACTGCTGATGTCAGCCAAGCCAGAGAGTCAAAGCTGGGAACCTGTAGACAAAATGGTGTTTGTGCGTCCGTCCAGCAGAGTGAGCATGTGTGGGCAATGTGGGCTAAGTGGGGAAGAGGAGGGGGGAGAGAGGAAAAAAGAGAAAGCGCCAATTAGACAAATGCCAATAAATCAACACAATCGTTCCTCTTATAGCTCTGCCGCGTGCGCGTTCCCCCCCAGCATATGTATTTATGAAGTTCAGCAGCCATATGAGAAATTAGCCTCTGTATCCACCGGGGTCCTCCCACCCCTCTGTCTTGTTCTCTAATCCGCCCACATGTATCGTCTGAGGAAAAAAAATAGTGCAGAAGGTGACGCTCCTCCAAAGGAACAGAGAGAGGCACAGAGAGGGAAAGGCAAAGAAAGAGAGAGGTGTCTACAGGCTGCATCTCCATTGAAAACATTCTGGCAGAGGTGGGAGACAGAGGAAGAGCTGAATGGTAGCTGCACCCTGCGCCTGGAAGCGTAGAGACACTGTAACAAAGGCTGGCAATTATTTTTGGCAATAACAAAGAGGTGGGAGAGGAGAAAAAAACAACAACAACAACAACAAAATAACAAGGCAGCTTTTCTGGGGGACTTCTGCTTCATTTTCATCCGAAAAAGACTCATCCACTTGCCATCATCAGCATGACCATAAAGCTATAAGTAACATAGCGGCGTGTCTTTAAAAAAAAAAACCGAGATTTCCAGCAACAGACGCGCGCAATCCCATTCTCATTTATTATAATCGCGTCAGCCGAGTGCCTGCGAGAAAAAACTGGATATACTCTCTGAAAATCATAAGAAAAAGAGCGAGCTAACAAAGAAAACTACCATTTTGATTGATTCCTCTTTTTTTCCCCCATCTTCTTCTTCTTCTTCTTTAAAACAAACCAAAAACCCCAAAACAGCTTCATGTGCGTGTTTCTGCACGCGCTCGAAACGAACCTGAACCGAAAGCAAGTGAGTATGAACCGTGTCTGTGTGTATGTCTGTGTTTTGGTGGCTTTCTTCTGCGTTTTTTAGCCCCGTCTAACAGCAGGGCATCTATTGGGCAGCTCTAAAACAAGAGAGGATACAGAGGAGAGGATACAGAGGAGAGGAGGGGGGGTAGGATATTAACACGGCGTCTAGCCTGCATTCAACAAGTATCGTTTAATCCACATTAACTGCCATTTTTCAGCCTTGTCTTGTCTTTGGATCACTATCCTTTTAAGGGGATCGTGTGAAAATTCAACCTCTTCGCTGTGATTTTTTTTTTTGTAGCCTGATTTCAGCAGCCAGACTTGATTTATCCACTGAAACAGCTCGTTTTTCTGTTAAAATCCGAGCACTCCTCGTTGCACAAATGGTGGGTGTTTCCCCCCCATCTACACCGCTGGATCAGAGCAGTTTCATGCCTCTGAGGGGAGTGTGTGTGTCAGTGTGTGTGTGTGTGTGTGTGTGTGTGCATTCCTCTCGGCATCATTTCGTGTCTGTCTGCACGAGTTCCCGTGTGTGTGCGTGTGTGCGTTGCTCTCTGCTTGTTTGTACGCGTGCTTTTGTTTCACTTGCATGTGCCCTCTCAGTGTGTGTGCGTGTGTGTCAGGGCCTGAAATGGAGGTTTGGTAAAGAAACCATAGGAGGAAGATGAGGAAGAGGATGAGGGTGAGAGGGCTGACACACAAACGCACACATGAGAGAGGAGGAGGGAGAGAGGAGGTGTGAGGAAGATGGCACTGGAGCGTAACCACAGGAAGGACACGGCCTCACAGAGATCTCATCCAGGAAGTCTAAAGGGGGAGTTAAATGTCTAGACGTGGTCTTCTTCTTCTCCTTCTTCTCCTTCTCCTTCTTCTTCTTCTTCTTGCCCCATCTGCATTCCGCTGCATCACACACAAAGTCTCCAGTTTCATAACGCCTCTTCTTCCTCCACTTCTCCTCTTCCTGGCAACCTCAAGCTCCAGCGTGCTCCTCATCTCTTCCCCCCCCTCTGGGAACTCTCTCTCTTCCCTCTCCTTCCCTCAATTCTGCATTATAAATCTACAGCCAATGCTATTTTTAGATTGAGGGTAACCCAGAAAACACCCCTTCGATTTTAGCAAAAAAAAAAAACCTCTACTGGAGAAGGTGGCGTGCTGTCAGCGGATGTGATTGGTAGAGTAGTGATGGGGCTCAGGGGGGGGAAAAAAGGAGGGCGCTGATGTTTAAGCAAAGGGGGGAATAGATCTATTTCGAGGCTGTGATTGAATTACGCATCTGTCGTGTCCAGGGTGTGTGTGTGTGTGTGTGTGTTCTTGCCTCTGACCCTTCCTCTCTCCTTGGCCGTGATCTCTCTCATCTCAGCAGCTTCAGGTAACTTTCCCTCCATCCTCCATCCTCCATCTCAAGCCTTTTTTTTTTTTTTTTTTTTTGAGTTTTCTTGACCTTGAGGCTTCACCTTTCATTCCTCCTCTCTCCTCCCCTCCCGTCGAGGCTCTAATCTGCGACCTCCCTGCACCTCCTCTGTGTATAATCGCCGGCTGTAGTTCACAGGTCAGGTGTCAGCGCACTAATACCTCTTCCTCCCGTTCAGTCTGTCTGGTCCCACAGCGCTGCTGGATCGTAATGGTCCTAATCATGCAGGAAGGGCCGCGTCATTAATTAGGAGCAGACAGGTTTAGATGACCTCAGAGAGAGTCGGAAGGTGTGGGGGGGTTAAAGCTATTTGCTCCTGATGCAAATACTGAGGGATATTAGTTCAGATTTATCCACGTCCAAAAATAGAGTTCCTTCCCGACATGACACACTATCCCATGGCTTTTCTCCCCACCCCGCCTCCTCCTCTTCCTCCTCCTCCTCCTCCCTGTGCTCACAGTGCTGTTTCGGGATTTTTTCTGACCTCTCTTTCACCAATCACCGCTCCTTCACCACCTCTTCCTCCATCACATCTATCGTCATAAAATAAAAAATAAAAATCTCAACACTTATCCTCCTGTGGTGAAGGAAGGATCTTTTTAGTCATGGACACTGGCTGAGCTCTCCCAGCTCTGTTACAGGCTTCACTTCTGCTAGACTATTCCTGAAAATGGCCTTATGTATTAATCATCTCCAGCCGGCTAAAAGGAGAAAAACCAGGAGCACATGATTCTCATAAAAAAAAGTAGGATGGAGCAGCAGCAGCAGTAGCTTCCAAGGGTGGGGGTGCTGGTGGAGGTGGAGGGAGGGTTGATTGTCCAATATGCACAAGGCTCAAGACCCCCTGAAGGGGTGTGTTGTTGCTGCAGTGTGTGTGGATTGGTCAGCCCCCGGAGATCTCCTCGCTGGTGTTGCTGAGTGGAGGAGCTGCCTCCGGTAGATTGGCCATTTCCTCTCTGCTTGCTTAATTGATTGGCTATTTAATTCATGTTTTGGGAATTGGCCGCTGGTGAGCTTTATTATGATGAGAAATACCCCCCCTCCCCCCCTCTCCCTCTTGTCTCAGAGCGACTGCTGCGTGGCCTCCCTCTCTCTCGATTCCATTCATGATCCTCTTTTCATTGTTATTCTTCTTCATGTGCCGCCTTCCTTCCTCACACACCTGATCTGGCTCTTCTTCTCTCATCCTGGCACAGTTACGCCAGGAGGTGCAATGACGATTTGGAGGGAGGGAGGCGGGGGGGAGGGGAGGGGAGAGGAGAGGAGAGGGGAGGACAGCGTGTGGTGTGACACCGCACTAAAAGGGGAGGTGACCGCAGTGCTTTTTCCACGCGCTGCTGCAGTGCCTCGCTTTCTCCTGTTGGGGTCTCCTCGACACTGGGGTGTGCACGAGAGAGAGAGAGGAGAGGAGAGGAGAGGAGAGATGAGGGGGAGAGGAATGAGGAAAGGAGGCAGGGAGGGAGGTGATATGGGTGGAACAGCGTGAAGCCTTGTGGTTACATCCTTTGATGAGGTAGCGGGTGGGGGAAAAAAATGGCTGCGCACCAGAAACACATACGTAATTTGTGCTATCTCTCTCTCTCTCTCTCTCTCTCTCTCTTACACACACACACATACATTACACACTCGCCTCCTTCTTCCCCCCCAGAGCTCAGCTGCATGTCCCTTTCACATCCCTACACTTGTTTTCCTTCCTCTCCTCCTCTCTCCTAATCACTCCTCTCTTATTGGTGATATAACACACACCTCTCTCTCTCCTCACACACACACACACACACACACACACACACACACACACACACACACACACACACACACACACACACACACCTTTGCAGCCATTCAGGTGCTATCCTGAGCCACTGCAAGGTGTTTTTTTCCCCTCCCCTTTTCTCCCCTCTCTTTCCTTCGCCTTCCCATCCTCTCCATCTCCATCTCCCTCTCATCTCTCCCTCCCCTCTGTGATTGGTAAAGGTTTTTTGCTTTTTCTGCCAGGGTCTGTTCCGCATAGTCAGCACTCCTCCAAATTCCTCCCTTGCCTTCTCCTCTCCTCTCCTCTCCTCTCCTCTCCTCTCCTCTCCTCTCCTCTCCTCTCCTCTCCTCTCCTCTCCTCTCCTCTCTCTCTTGTGTGCGCTCTCCTCCCCTCCCCCCGGTTACTGCTGCTGGTACCTCACAGTCAATGCATCCCATAATCCCGCGCTCCCTCCCCCCTCTTGCTGCAGTGTTTCTGCTAATATATATTAGCGTCAGTGCAGGCTTCGTGCGCGAGCTGGTGTGCATGAATGTTCCTCTCCCTTCGGCCCCGTTCTCCTGATCTATCAGTCCAACGTAGAAATCATCTCCTCTCATGATCATTAAGCCTCATTTCTGCTCATTTCTTTGCCTGTTTGTTGCAGCCAGGTGAGAGTATGCGTCTCCCTCCTCCCTCCCCTCCTCTCGCTTTCCTTCCCCCCTGTGTGAGTGCAGTGGTGAGGCAGTGGTAGCAGGGTGGCGCAGGACATGGTGGCCGAGGCAGGAAATGCTGCAGCGGAGAGGAAGAGAGGTGGTGGTGGAGATTGTTTCTCCTCTCTGCTCCCTCTCTGCTCAGTTTCTAGCCTCTTCCTCATGCGTACTCCGGATCTTCCTCCATTTTGCACCTCACCTTCTGGAGCTTCAGCCCCCCCCTCCTCCTCCTCATGCTGGCTGTCCCCCCTCTTTGCTACCCTTTTTTTGCTGAGGCTGGCTCTTAAAGAGATGTGCTTACCTCCCCCCCTTTTAAGCCCAAACCCTGAAACTGCGGACATTCTCCTGAAATGCAACCAGAGAGATCTGAAGATTACTTTTTTGTTTTAAATTGTAATTAGTTTTGGGGCTGCAATTAACCTCTAAATTTGCTTTAACGCATAAAAATAATACTTAAGTAAAATTTCAAAATCAATAATCTTACCACACACGACTCGGAGGGCACAAAAAGGCACTTAACCACAGTTACAGACTTGTGGCTGTCCGTGTATAAAATATTCAGCAGTTCACCAATAAGACACGGCTGACTATGAGGTAGAAGTGAGAGGCGCAGAGTTACAAAGTGAAGTCCAAGAAAGAAAGGAAGAAAGAAAGAAAGAAAAAAGGTCATCTAAGGAATAAAAGTTTCTCAGTGAGATCACAAGAGCTGCTTCTGGAAAGTTTGGCGTCCTGTCAGAGGAGAGTTTTGTCCCAGAGAGAGAGGGGAGAGAGGGGGAGAGTGAGCGCCGCTGTCCATGGTGCTGAAATATAATCCATCCCACAACACGAGCGGTTCCTGCTGGACAGCCCCACAGGCTGAGGCTGACTCTTTTCACACTCTCCCCGCCTGACCTCACTTCTAAACTGTTTAGTTTTAGATGCAAGTAGAATTAAATTAATTGTTTTTTGAGAGTTTTTGCTGCACAGATTCAGGCTTAAACTACTTTGGAGGAATGATGCAGTACAACTCTCAAACTCAGGAGTGCAGGATTTTTTTTTTTGTCAAGCAAGCAGATTTGATGCTCCTGCAGCAAGGACACGTCCTTTTTAGTTTTTGTCACACAGCGCTAAAAGATTTGTGTAGTAATGTTTCCAAACTGGGATACCCATGCAGTAGCCTCGGTCTTAGTAGTATCTTACCTTGTGGTAGTGGTAAGTCTTTTTCCAGGATCTCCAAAAAGTAAATACAGAGAGATTGAAAAAAAAGTCAAAATAAAAACCAGAAAAAAACAAAGAAACTTAAACTCAACAGAAGATCTGAAGAGAAAAGAGAGACAGCAAACTTTTCCACGAACAAAAAGTTGTTTCTGCAGGTTTAAAAAGTGCAGTGAAACGATGAAAACAAGAGTGAACACAGGGAACAAGTAGGGAAAAAAGACTGCAGTGTCCTACATGGAGGGAAGCAAAAGTCTGAGTGGGGAGAAGAAGAAGAAGAAGAGGAGAGAGTTGACCCAAAGTGAGGAGACTTTGGGAAAGGGGGACAGAATGGGACAGGAAGGACGAAAGAGAGGGGAGAAATGGGAGAATGATGCATTAGGGTAAAATGAAGTGAGGGGGAAGGAGAGAGGACACTGGATTCGGAATATGTTGCGAGAGGGAGGAAGAGGAAGAAGAAATGAAGCCCTGATTCGCCTCCTTCAATGAAATGTGACTCCTTTATGCGGAACATGAGAGCGGACGAGGGAGAGAAAGTGAGGCAGGGAGAGAGAGAGAGAGAGAGAGAGAGAGAGAGAGAGAGAGAGAGAGAGAGAGTAGTAGGAGGGAAGGAGAGAGGGGGAGGGCCAGTGAGAGCTGGGAGAGGAAGGGGGGGGGAGAGAGAGTGGTGCATTTCTTTGAATAGAGAAAAAAGGTTAACAACATAGATACGGTGCATGTATGGGCTGCTTTGGCTGCGAACGCGTGTCTCTTTTCTGAAGCGTCGTGAGCCTCCCTGATGGGGAGGCAGCTCGCGGGCGAATCATCTGACCTCGCTGGCAGAAGAAGGAGAAGGAGAGGGAGAGCAAATAACTCTGGCTTTTTACTGCAGCAGAATTCATTCACTTTTATAGTGCACTCTCCTTTTCGATGCCTCCTCCTCCTCCTCCTCCTCCTCCCCCTGCACACTCTCTCCTCAACCCCCTTCTTCCATTAACAGGGGGAGAGACTGTAGCTGCTCCTGCATCCCACTTCTTCTCCCTCCATCTCTCTCCCATTGTTTTCCTCATTGTTCTGTCCTTTTCCCGTGAAGGAAAAAACAAACAGATTTATGGCCTCCCCCCTCTTCAACCCTCCACATGTCTTTACACACACACACACACACACACACACACACACACACACACACACACACACACACACACACACACACAGTGCATGGGAGAGGTGGCAGAGGGATGCATTGACATAATTGTGCATCGCATGAGTCTCAGTTGCGGTCGGAGGGGGCTGCAGCAGTGTGTGTAGCACGCACATAGGCTGATTGAGGAGATCTAACATTAGTACGGACACTGCACTCTCGGGAGGCAATTAACACACACACACACACACACACACACACACAAACACACACACATGGTGCTGCGCCACCTTACGTCAGAGAGGCATTCTCAGGGAAGGGGGGAAGAAGACTGGAGATGGATCCCCAGTTTTCTCCTCCTGGGGGTGGCCAGAGCAGGGTTTTAACAGCAAGGTGGGGAGGGATGCTCACAAGTCTCACAGTGGCCTCGTTAGGGAGAGGATTTGCATGCAACCGGATCAATTTAGTGATTCTTGAGGAGAGCATGCAATTGTGGTTGGAGGAGGGGGTGAGGATTGGGACCCCCCTCCCCTTGACTCTGGGGGTATCTTCACTGTCATCACTGACAGGATGCTGACTCATGAATGCGCTCAAAGCCACCTGTTTTGATACAAGTTGAAGGCGTCTTTGCACGCCAGGATGCTGTGTGTCAAAAGAAAAACTTGCCTGCCTGTCTGATGCACTCCCCCTCCCCTCCCCTACCTCACCCACTGCACCTGCACAAGGTCATTTTTTTGCGCCCCTTTCCCACCAGCTGATTATCAAGTGAATAACTGCACAACACAGCTGCTCACCGAGCGTGTGGTTCTTCGTTTTTCTGTATTGCAATGTTGATAATCCACATCTATGTCTCCCTTCTGCTAAAATTTCTGCCCTTTTTCTCTCCCCGCAGACTCCTCAGACTCCTCCCTCCTCCTCCCTTCGGTTTCTCTCATCCTCTCCCTCCCCCCCGGTCCTCTATGCTCAGTTCGGTGTGTGTATCCTCTTTCAAAGGGCGCAAGGGTGGGAACAAGTCGTCCAACAAAGCATGTTACAGCGCAGACATGACTTGTCCGTCGGAAAGCGAGAAAATCGTGATAAACTGCGGGGGGGTGCGGCATGAGACCTACCGGAGCACCCTAAAAACGCTGCCCGGTACCCGCTTATCGTGGCTCACCGAGCCGGACGCGTTCAGCAACTTCGACTACGACCCCAAATTAGACGAGTTCTTCTTCGACCGCCACCCGTCAGTGTTTTCCTTCATCCTCAACTATTACCGCACCGGGAAGTTGCACTGTCCCAACGATGTGTGCGGCCCCCTGTTCGAAGAGGAGCTGGCCTTCTGGGGCATCGATGAGACGGACGTGGAGGCGTGTTGCTGGATGAATTACCGGCAGCACCGGGATGCGGAGGAGGCGCTGGACAGCTTCGAGACTCCAGAACCGGACGCGCCGGACGACGACCCGGCGCTGGGCGGCGCGGACGGGGACTTGAAAAGACTGTGCATGCAGGAGGACGCGAGGAAAGCCGGCTGGTGGAAAACCTGGCAGCCCAGAATATGGGCTCTGTTTGAAGACCCGTACTCCTCCAAATATGCCCGGGTGAGTTCCCCCCACGTCTCTCCTGGAAGGGACCAACTTGTTTCTGTACTGTTGCATATTCTGCCTCATGAGCTCTGCTTCAGTCATCATAAGTTTTTAAAACTTTCTGTTTTTTGTTTTTTTTTAAATGTCCTGTCCACATTATCACTGCTGATCATGATGACTGTGTGCTCTATGTCTTGCATTAAGGGGCAGGATGTAAACTTACTCATATTGAATAATTGATGCTTATAGCACAGGGAGATGGAAAAACGGTATGACAGCTATATCTAATGGTAGATGGCTACTAGTTGAGTGTTTCCGTCCAACACATCACCTCCACGTCTTTCACCTGATATATGACATGTTTCAACACGAGCTGCTTTCACACTGAATGCCGTTTTTATTGCCATCATATTTCCTATCGCCGTATTCTGCTACTGGAGCAGCTTTAATACATATCTGCCTCCAAACGCGGCATCCGCTGCGCTCCACGCATCCAAACACCTTCATTAGGTGGCATTTGTCCGTTTACGATGCACATCAATGCGCCGTATTTCATGTTTCGTCTTATTTATCGTAGCAGCGCGCTGAGGAGGCTCACACGACGCCGAGTCGTCAGTGTTGGGGTGCATGTCTTCCCCCACATTTGTCCTTGGTGGTGCTACAGTCTGCTGGCTTGTTTTTTTTGTGCCCCAGTTGAATGCTACATGGCTTTTACGCACGGGCTTTATTGCTTTTACGCATTAACTTGCCCCCAATGTTGGAACACCCTTGATTGTTTGCGTGTAAATAGTTAATGATTTGGCTCTTAACAGAAAACGTTTGATGGCATTTGATCATACAGGTGTTGAGTAACAAGTACCCCTGACTGTGTTTTTGATCCATGGCACATGAAAACAGTTACAGTGGGCTCCTGGCTTCTTTTTTTTTTTCTCAGACCCTCCAGTTACAGACGGATCCAGCTGCTTGATCACAGCTGCTTTGATTCCTGGTGTTTGGCGAATCCAGTGACAGAGTTTGATCGTCCTTGTCTTGTGCTTCTTGTGCTTTTATCACCACTGTTTTCCTGGTGTGAGGGTGTGTGAATGCATGCATCCTGTAGGTGCACATGCAAAAAACCAGACAGTCAGCAGACACCTGCAGTGGCCGGTTCATGGCATCACACCGAAAGAAAAAACTGAATATCTGTGAGCAAAAACACAAATCACCGCACACTCAGCAGTGCATACAGTGCTTAACAGAGTTAAAGACATTAGCTGCACACACACCTCTTCTGGCACCAGGTATAGATCCACACTCCCAGATTCGGTTCCCTCCAAGGGAAGGGGAAAGTGATGGACGGATAGTCTGGTTCAGGCCACCTGATCCGCCTCTCCGGACTTGGGATCAGGCAGGAAGTGCTTCTCTGTCACTCTCACCCCAATTGATTTCTCACCATCCCACCTCTTTCTGCCCCTACTCACAGCCCACAGTGGGGCAGCTCTTTGCAGCATGTCCAGATGTTGCACGAGAGCGAGACAGCTTTAGTGTTTGGATTGTAAACAGAAGTGGTGCCCAATCTTGCAGCATTGCTTTACTTTGGATTCGAGCTACTGTACCTGCTGCTTAGCCGCCAGAATGCTTGTATATTATGTAATGTACAGTTTCACAGCACATCCGCTGGTTACAGTGGCCAAGATCTCATGAATCATAGAAAAAGTATGGTTCATTAAGTGTAATGGCTGCAGATGGTGGTGCTTGTGACGCCACGTTGGGGGGTTAGGCAGAGTACAGAGCAGGTAGTTGGTGGGATTCATTTCAGTGGCTGCACAACACCGGCTCTATTTGTGGGTGAACGCAGCCCCATTTCTCTCCGGCGGTCTGATATGCCAGCACTATACGTCAAACAGTGTTGTGACCCAGATCGCTCGCTCTTTTCTAAAAGTATCCCGTCCGACGTGGGCAGAACCTTTTTGGTCTTTTTCGGCCGTGAGAGATGCAAATTATACGTGGAGAGAGAAGACGGAGAGGATGGAGAGGGAGGGAGAGAGGGAGGCGAGGACAGACAAAAAATGAGATGCTGATGTGGAAATACAATGAGACAGATGAGAGGGAGACAGAGGGAAGAAGAGGGAGACGAGAGGAAATAGAGGGAGACAGGAGGAGAGACATTACTCTAATGATTTAAGGGGGTTTTGTTTGTGTGGCTGTGATGTAACGCATCAGCAATCAATGTTTTGATCAGAGCGTTCGACACACATGCAGAGCTTTTTTTTCTTCTCCCTTTTTTTAAAAAAAAATCTCACCCCCCCTCCCCTCTTTGCACATGATCGTGTGAGGCTCGCTCGTGGATCTACCGTAGTGGCACACACACATGTACAAACACACACATGCTGGTGTCTGTGCTGGATTTTCTGCTGCAGTAGACACGGGAGAGAGGAGGGGGGGAGCGCTGGAGGAAGAGAAAAGAGGTGGAGGAGGTGGAGAGAGAGGGGGTGGGTGGGGTGGGAGTGAGAGGGATAGACGGATCGAGGGGAAATGGAGAAGGGGTGAGATAGTTGGAGAGGAATTGAGGGGAAAGAGGGAGACGGAGAGGGAGGAAGAGGGGTTTTGAGACAAACAGGGAGGAGGTGACAGCCACAGAGAGACAGAGAGGGAGAGATGTTGCATGGTGGGGGTAGGGGACCCTTGTCTTTGCATCTTCGATTATCTGTGGAGGCTCGAGTCATCCAATCTTCCTACACGGGCCCTTTTGTGTGCCTATTGATTGATAATCAATTGATTATCTTCTGTATTTTCTGTTTTTTAAAGCCGTTTTCTTTTTTCCTCTGTCATCTTAAAATCTGACAATGCTTACAGAGACTGTAGGACGACTGTTTGGTAAAATTTATGGATGTATATGTCTCTGTTTGATGAGGTGTTACGCCATATCATTTGCATCTGATTTCTTTATTCAAACTCACTGTTTTAAATGCCAATCTGCTCCAGTTACAACAATCCTAACTGAATAACCAAGCACTGATGAACTGTGGTTATTGTTATTGATCCTGAGGTAATCTAATTTCATGTAATTGCTTGTCATTTAGCAGGGTGAATATTTGGTGTTAAACTGAGATGAAGGAGATGATGTTTTTAGGGTCGGGCTGCAACTCACGATTGTTTTCATTGCTGGCTAATCTCTCGACAGTTTCTTGATTAATCGATTAGTTCTTTGCTCTGTGGTGAAATGGTGAAAAATGTTTATAAATGTAAACAATAAACAATGACCACAACCCAAAGCTATTCAGTTTACTGTCTCAGAGGAGTAAAGAAACCAGAAAATATTAACATTTAAGAAGCTGGAATCAGAGATTGATGAGGGTACCTTTTGGAAAAGTGAAACGTACAGATATATAAGGAAAAAAGCTTTATTGGGGATGAAATGTCTGGTTAAAGGAGGTCAAACTGAATGAATTGGACCTACTGTACAATAGAGGGGCACTGTGTAGTTTTGGAGAAAGAAAGAAATTCAAACTCAGAATTTTAATATTTACAATAACAATGAGGTAATAATACAAACTCAGAATTTTATCTGTTCCATAACTGAGTAAACAAGCTGTTCTCCGAGGAAAATAAGGTCCCCAGATCACTGTTTGAAGCTAGAAAGGTGGCAGGGTCCGCCAAATATAAACAAAGTAAATCAGTATGAAATTGTGTTGTTGAGTTGAGTTTGTTTGTTTAGGCATGAAAAATCAGTCAATGAAGATCTTTCTCTTCTGATTAAAATTTCTTCCCCAAAACTACATAGTTCTCCTTTAACAAATAGTAAATAATAAATATTAGATGCAGAATTTCTAAAAACTGCATTCTTCTTTTTAAAATAAGTACTTCATGTATGAAATCCACTTCTGACAGAATGTTCTGAACGTTGTCCTGTACTGTAGTCCCACAGATTCAGCTGTGTTTTGGTCACTTCCACCAGAAGGGCACAGTTGTGTCTGTCAGAAATCTCCTGACAAAGCACCGTTTGTAGCTCAGCATGTACAAGATGCCCCTTTGCCCCCCTCCAAAATCGGACTTTGTGTGCCCGTATTTGATTCTCTTTTTCGGGGGGAGCGGTGCTGTGTCTGGAGGGCCCCCCCTTCTCCCTGAAGGTCATGTCTTGTGGTTCATTGTTTGCTGTTCATTTTTCCACAACGTTCAGTGCTGGAGCGCACAATGCTGTCATAGATAGGAATCTATTTCTGACTATTTGAATGTTGTCCTGTACTGTAGTCCCAAAGATTCAGCTGTGTTTTGGTCACTTCCAGTTTTGCATCAGAAGGGCACAGTTGTGTCTGTCAGAAATCTCCTGACAAAGCACCGTTTGTAGCTCAGCATGTACAAGATGCCCCTTTGCCCCCCTCCAAAATCGGACTTTGTGTGCCCGTATTTGATTCTCTTTTTCGGGGGGAGCGGTGCTGTGTCCGGAGGGCCCCCCCTTCTCCCTGAAGGTCATGTCTTGTGGTTCATTGTTCGCTGTTCATTTTTCCACAACGTTCAGTGCTGGAGCGCACAATGCTGTCATAGATAGAAATCTATTTCTGACTATTTGAATGTTGTCCTGTACTGTAGTCCCAAAGATTCAGCTGTGTTTTGGTCACTTCCAGTTTTGCATCAGAAGGGCATAGTTGTCTCCATTAGAAATCTCCTGACAATGCACCGTTTGTAGCTCAGCATGTACAAGATGCCCCTTTGCCCCCCTCCAAAATCGGACTTTGTGTGCCCGTATTTGATTCGCTTTTTGGGGGGAGCGGTGCTGTGTCCGGAAGGCACCCCCTTCTCCCTGAAGGTCATGTCTTGTGGTTCATTGTTCGCTGTTCATTTTTCCACAACGTTCAGTGCTGGAGCGCACAATGCTGTCATAGACACAAATGTGACCTGCCGCCGCGCCGGACAGCCTCAGAACAGGTCGTCTCCAGGTAGAAAATCCCTGTGGTGGACAGAAAATAAAAAAAGATGTATTGATAGGCGTTAGTGTATATATAGATATGGTGTTGGGTGGAAAAGAAGATCGCTTAGGGCAGGTTTTGGGCGACATTACCATTTCTGTCGGGACATTGCATCATATTTTTAGGGGAGAAGACCTTGTGACAGAAACGATGAGTTCTTTGTGGGTTTAGAAAGACAAAGTGATGGGGACAGTGTCGGTAAGGTCTTACATTTAATTTTCAACAAAGCATGTTGTCCTCCACCATTATCAGACACTCGTTTTTATTATATACTGGGTCACTTCTAATTTTGAATAGTCTTGTGAGATTTTTTTGCACTAGTTTTGTTTGCCCCTGGAGCTTAACGGGAACTGTGGTGAAGGTTTTGGTCAGGTATGGGCCAATCACAGCAAACCCTGGACCCTACCTCGCCTTATTCCTCTGTTATTTGTTGTGTGTGTCCATGAAGCTCCAGGGACAGTCAACATCACAGCCGCCACCATTATCTGTATCTGCATCTCACCTTAAAACTGCAACAAAGACATGCTTCTCCTGAGTGTACCAACATCCTGTTTAGAACCTCAAAACTGTGTCCCGGTGTGAAATCGAGATGAATTTTCACTGCTTTAATGTTGTTCTTTTGTGAACCGAAAGGTCTTAACAGCGTTGAATTAAACCTTTACGTTCAGCTGTGGGGTTTGGTGCTTCGAGTTGTTTCCATCCAAACCCCCGACCCCGCTGTAAGGCCTATTTCCCACTTCCATTCTTGTTCCTCTCCCTGTGGGCTGCAGCTGAAAATAGCAAAGAGAGGGGAAAGGAGGCCTTAATTTCATTCGCTGGTGGCAAATCTATTCCTCCATTACTGGTGAGAGGATAACCCTTTGTGCTTGTATGACCATTCTGCACACAAGCAACGCCCGTAACCAAGCCAAACCTGTCTTGACAGAGAAAAGGGGATGGAGGACGTTATTCTAAGGTGCTCACAGAGTTTATTAAGGCAAACTGTTCTCCTCAAGCGTGATAATTAGTCAGCCTGCCTTTCCTGTGCCTGCAGTTGGTAAATGTATCGTGTTCAGTTTCAATTTTCCCTGACAAGGTTTTGTACCGCAGGCCCTCTCGTGTTGTGATCGCATCCTCGGAAGTCACAGTCCCTCTGTTTGCTGCCTTGTAACTTGAGCGCTGTCTGTTGGTGATACTTTACTGGATAGATGCTCAATGTCCCATAACAAGGACAGAGACACGATCCGTGTGTTAAGTAAGTGAGAGGCACTTTAAAGGGGTAAAAAGGGCAGAGTTTGATTTTGATTTTTTTTAGCAGGTTCGGTCTGCTGCCATGATCGAGTTTAAGCTTGTGGTGGAGCGGAAAAAGAAATGCAGTCCCTGTGTTTAGACGTATTCCTCGCAAGTCACCAGTGTTAGTCTGGTATGTTAGTTATACATATTGTTGAGTTGTGTACTTACATTATCCCGAATGTTTCCAACAATTTTCAAACCCAGACAAATCTGTAGTTTTACTCAAGGTGACGGTGTGTTTCATTTGATTGCCTGTTGCTTTGACTTCAGTTTAAACACCATATGATACGTCGTAGAGTGAGGATGGAAGCCGGTGAACATTACTTAACGTAACTTGAATAAAACTTGAATAAATTATCATCTGTGAATGTCTTTCTGAGCTGTTGTTCACAAAGACCTCAAACGACATCTTTTATTTTCCATTGATTTGACTGAAAGACTCTTATTACATACTGTGCGTTTGAATGTTAGATAAAACATCTTGGGAAATATGAATACCTGCTTTCTTGCTGAGAGTGAGATGAGAGAATTGACACCACTTTTACATCTACACAGTAAAAATGTAGCTACATATTTAGCTACACAGAGGTTAGCACAAAGACTGGAAACAGGGCACATCAGCCAGCCTGACTGACTGAAATATAAAGAGTGAAAACAAGAATTTGCCATTTTGTGAAGGTTATGCGCCAGACCATTTTGTGGCTGGGTAAAGACACTCCCTGGAGACAGAGACAAGAAAAAGTGTTTGTTTTTTCTCCAGATTAAACAAAAGAGATATAAAATGTTAATTAGTGAGCTGGAGAGGTGCTTGCTAGATGGTTTTGATGCTTTAAAGCAGACCTAAGCTAGCTGTTTCCGCTGCTGACTCCAGCTTCATATTTACCGCACAGACATGAGAGTGGTATCGATCCTCTCCTCTCGATCTTGGCAAGAAAGGGAGTTTTCCAAAACGTCAACCCCTTGCTGTAAGTATCATGTTACATTTCAGACAGAAGCGTTTAACATGTTGCGATGATTGCTGTCCTTTCACTCCAAATACCTTTCTTCTTCTCTTGATGTCCTCCTCAGCCATCTCCCTCCTCCTCCTCCTCTTCCTCCCGGGGTCCATTTAGCCATGTTGGTTAAGTGCTGAATCAGTGCTCCACACCACCGTACGGACAGTCAATTAGTTGGAACTTGTGGTAAACCCTGGATGCTTTGCTCTCGTGCTCTGGGATCGAAATGATTCAGGGCACTGGCATGGTTGAAAGCTCGCACGGTGCCAGAGCCGATTACAATGGTGGGAGTCTGAATTCTCTAAATGGGGCAAATCTTGTCAAATCACACGAGAGAGCAGTGTATTGTGTACTACCACACAGACCGCCACGCGCATAAGCACATGTAAACAAACAAGTCCGCCGTGTGCGAATACCGACAGAGAGGAAATCGTCGTAATTGTGTTCTGAATGAAGTCCTTTCACTGCATCAAGGCAGTCAATTATTCATCAGCACATACTGTAACTTAAGTCTGGATGTGGTATAGAAACACATTTACCCAATCAATTGCAGCATGCATCTTACATTTGACCCGCTCAAACACCTGGCTGCACATAAATCACTCTCAGCACACTCACCTTTACACACTGGCCCGTACTCTGTAAGTGTAGCTGCCCATAAACCATTCTGCTGAGCATTCACACTCACAGCACACATAAATCACTTCTTTGACACGCCTCCACATGTAACCCTGGAGATCACTTTCTCACGTGTGAATTTCGCAAATACATGCGTTTAACAAAGATGTACACCGCCAGACTGAAGGTTGATTAGCTGACAGGTGACAAAACAAACAAACAGTAGTTATTTAAGGGCAGAAAACAAAAAAAATATTTTCTGTTATTGGTTATTGTGTAGTTTTTTTTACTTGTCAGTTGACAGGGGCAAACATGATACCTTCAGATATTTAATTTAAAATAATATTAAACCAAATAATAAAATTATATAATAAATTACTCTTACATTCTTGATGTATTATTACAATTTTACAATTAAATCATTTGCATTTTGTTTTTGTCTTTTAAATAAAATGTTAGAAAAACAAGAACTAAATTCGTGAGTACTTCTAACCTTATCTTTATAGGGCCTGCAATCAAGGATTATCTTTTTATTAGGAATTAATAAACAGATTATTTACCTTGATAAAGCAAGTGAACTTTGCAATAGAAATGGTCCAATACATTGCTATTTTTGCTTAATGTGATGTCATTTCTTAAAGTATCTTTAAACACTTCATATTCCTAAAATGTGTACCACCAATCTTTAAAGTTTATGGAAGTCAATGAAGTGTCAGATTGTGTCAGAAAAAACTAAAAAAACAAAAACAGAATAGAAAAATTTGGACATGTTGTGATGTTCCATCCAGATTATCTTAAAATTGGCCACATACCTTAAATCTGAGCGATCTAAGTTTAAAGGCCGTGTAAGTCATTAAAACATGTTGATGTCATTATTGTGGGCAGCCGCAAACTGGCTGCGGGAGAGATGTTGTTTGAAGTCCGTTGTCACAGGGTAAATCATTTTGTCTAAATGTGTTATGTTTCTTAAACCCTAAGGTGATGTCATCAATTTGCTCATTTTGTTTGACAAACAGTTAAAAACCTGCAAATATGAAGTCCACTTTCACATAACAGAAGGAGTAAAAATCACTTGAACAATAAATTGGTTGTCAAAATAGTTCCTGCTGATCAACTGATCCTTTCATCGACTAATTACTTTAGCTTTAGCCTATAAATTGGCAGAAAATGGGGAAAAATGTGGCCCAAGACCAAAGGATTCAATTAACTATGATAGAAGACTATGAAAACCGTCAAATCTGCACATTTAAGGGTGTGAAACAAGATACATTTTTGTATATTTGCCTAAAGAATGAGTTAAAGGAGTAACTGATTAACGAATATACCGATCAAAACACACAGAACTAACCTGCTGATGGTCACCATGTTGTTGTTAAAGAACCTGTCTAACCGTTTCGTGAGCGTCTATGCATGGTTGCCCACATGTCGTTACCCTGTGGCACTTAAACAGTCAAACTGTATCCCTGCTCACTCCTTTGGAAAATGACATTGGAGGGCGTCATTCCTGTGTGACCATCTGTTTCCTTGTGATTGTCCCTCCTGTCCAAGTGGCAGCAGAGTGGAGGCACAGCGAATGACTACTTTAAATGGAAACGTGATCTAGAGAAGTGTGTAACAGTCGGATTTGGGAGTGGATTTGGATGGATATGTATCAGAATGTCCCGTCGAGGTTTGTTGAGATCGGGACATTCTCTCAAAATTTTGTCGTTTCAATTTTTTTTTAGCTTGACAGAGAAAGGTTGATACATGTAGTCCCATGACGTTTCATTTTCTGTTTTATGATGGAGCTATGAGGTAGATTGAGGACAGTTACTGATGCACAGAGGGACAAAGGCAGCGGGAGAAAGGACGGAGGGCGTTTAGAGGAGGAGGAGGAGGCATGAAGGCAGTCTGTCATCGCAGCTATTAGGAGAGGGACAGCTTTGCCAAACTTGCTTTCGAACAATACAAGCAGGAGAGGACGGGATGGATGGAGAAAGGGGTGAGGAAGGGAGGAAAAAGGGAGGATCAGCTGAGAAATAGGGGGGCTGCGTCGCAAGGACAAATGCACATCGTATGCTGCAGTAATCTGGGACGAATACAAAACAGGAGAGGGAACGGACGCATGTACAGTTCACTCACCTGCACACACCATTTGTTTGTCTTCAGGAATGTTTGACTGCAGTGGGAATTAAAAAGAAAGGACCTGAACGCTGCAGAGCCGATACGCCACTGTGACGTGTCGAGTGGAGAGCAGTGTGTGTGTGTGTGTGTGTGTAGGAGAGCTTACAGATTCAACTGTAGCATGTCAAGGAGTTGAGTCATTCAGGGAATGTCTGAAACAGAAGTCTGCATTGTGATTGAAATTTTACCAGGATCACTTCCGAGAGCGCTGACCTCAGAGAGTCCGTGATTCTCGCTCTCAGAAAATAAAGTATGCCCAAGGATTACCCAGAGCAGAAGCTAATTATATCTAAGTTCAGCGCCACCTCTCTCCAACCTCCATCGCTCCTCCTCCTTCATCTGCTCTCGCATTCAAAATGTTTGATGGGCCAAACGCACACGTGTGAGACTCATATAGCATGTTCGCAGGAATGCAGTCACATGCAACACATTACATCCCTCCTCTCTGCCGGTCCCCGCATCCACTTCCACCGGTCCCACCCTCTTCCACGCCTCACCTATCATGCCCTTCATTATCCCGCAGTGTCCCGTGTTGGGTGACCCCTAGCAGGGGCTCCCAATCTTCCGCTTTAACTGCCTGTCATGGCTCGGACGCCGACATCCTCCACCCACGTCGATCGCATTTCCCTTGAGATGAGACACGGCTGCAGTTCCTCTGGGACGGAAAGAAATAGGGGTAGATAGGGTCACAGGAATTTGATATGTTGTCTGATTTTCAGTCTAATATTATCAGCTGTCATGGATCCCCTCTTTGACATAAGATGAGTGCACCTTGAAATCTAGACTTTACTGAACTGGTAGAACCTCTGTGCAACGTTACTGCAGTACAAAGAGGAGGATGCCTAAAATTTCACCAAAATGATTCCTTAATTCATTGATAGATGACGTGAACAATAGTTTATTATCAAATAAAATTCCAAACATTAGTTGATAACAGCTTAAATTTGAAGATTTGTGTGCATTTCTTTATTGCATATCATCGTAATTATAATACCTTTAAACCTTCAATAAGTGTAGCAACAGCTAAAAACAATACTATTGGTTTTTAAGTTGACAAAGTCATTAGCAAACAGCGGCCTATTGACACATAAGGTGCTACATTAGCATTCATTTGAAGTGTGTTTGTGTCCACCTAATGATTAAGACCAATATTTACTCTCCTTTTGGCTCTGCTTTTGGTCCACACCGACTCCTGAGAAAAATATCCAGTGCTTTAGCAGCTAAATGCGCCGCTATGATCACCAGCCAATCACAAACTTTGTCTGTTTGTCATTTGGTGCTGTGCTGGTAAGAAATGGCTGGTTTATCAAAGCCGTTTCTTTTGGTCTAAACAGCTGTTTCTTTAGCTGTAAACGATGCTAATGAGAGCAGTAAGAGTGAACCAAAACAGTAAAGTGGCGGGCCAAAACAATCGGCTGAAAGAAGCCAAAATGGTCTTTCAACCTCGAGGGAACTGAAGAGTCAGGTAGCAATTCTCTTCACTATAAGCGAACTAGAGCTGCAACGATTAGCACGTCAATTAATAAGTCGATTGAAAGAAAATTAGTTGCCAAACATTTGCTGATACCAAATTCTTCAGTGTCTTCGCCATTTGTGAAAGAAAGTGAAGAGTTAATGTGTTTAGGGCTGTTCGTTGGATAAAAGAGGCAATATGAAGTTGTCACTTTTGGGCTCTGGGAAGTTGTGACGAGCATTTTTCACAATCTTTTCACATTTTATAGACTAAACTTTAGCAAATGACGTTAGACATTAAAACACTCCTTCACAATTTTTCACAATATGTAATTGTAATTGTTAGCTGCAGCCCTAAAGGGAAGCCCTTTCACATGCAAGTAGTCGTGTGAACCATCGCTGATATAAAAATGTTGGTTAAAACTGCTTAAAATCTGTTTCAGGAAAATGAAAGCAACTGACAGTCGCATTCTTAAATGAAAGTGCAGTCGGTTGCGCTCCATGTGGTATTAACTGTATTTAGTAGACGTAATGCAAAACTGATGGTCTGAAGTAACAGTGCTTAACATTCTTAGTCACTATTCATGGCCCATGCCAGCGTAACTTAACCTCACATGAGGAAGCCTTGAGGTTGAGGGTCATAAACGGCTAAAAGCCACTAAAGTAATTCATAATTCAACGTGAAGAAAAAATGCAACGCTGGAAAAAAATGAAAGGCATCTATTTTGTACTGTTCTCTCTCTCTCTCTCTCTCTGTACATCTCTCTCTGCCTTTCCACTCAGTTTTTACTGCCCGTCCATTTCACACGCCATGTCCCTGAAGGGAACTCTCTCTCTCTCTTTTGACATTTTAGTTGTTCTCTTTGTCTTGTTGAAGAGTGTTTGACTGTTAGGTTTAGGTTGTTTTTTCTGTAATCTCAGAAGAAAGTAGCAAAAACCTTCAATTATTTCGCAGCGTTTCTCAGAGTATAACAGTGAAGATGATGATGGTGCAAGTGAAGGCGATTCCTGTAAGCCACCCAAGGTTATACTCACACTGCAGGCTAAGTGGCTACTTTGGAAGTCTTTGAGTGATGGCCACAGTCGTTCACCTAAGATAATAGATTAATCACCCGATCCCGGTCCGAAACCATTGCTGTGGTTGCCCTTCAGGAGAATACTCTGTATTTCACATCGTTTAAATGTTCATTTTTCATGCCTCATTCATGTGCAGATTTCACATCATCCTTCAATGTCTTCTTATCATTGCTGACTCTGCAGCAGTGGTCGCCCATTTGATTTGCCCTCTGGGAAAGACTCCCCATCCTTCTGTCCTTCCAGGATGCTGTTCATCATACTAATGCTGATCAAACATCACCATCAGTGCACATGGAACAAAAGCACTGTTAACAGGAAGCAAAAGCCTTTATTTGTCTCCGTATTTCTGTCAAGGTCACTCGCCCTCGACCTTAGAAATGTTAATCTTTCACTGAGCAATCGGACGGACCGAAACGATCGCAATCTTGCTCCTCTACATTCAGCCCTTTACGCCAGCTGTAGGAGCAGTATTTGGCTTAGTCCTGTCCTTGGTGCCTGAAAGCAGAGGCTAACGCAGTGGTTGTCATGGTGACAGAGAGCCAGGCAGGGCTGTGGTAATACTGTAATGATAAAGCTCTTCTGGATGGTGCCGCAGTAAACACAGCGCCACTAGGGTCCCGTTAAGGAAGAGCGCAGCGCACCGCCGTGCATGCAAAAACGCCTGTAGGGCTAATATCAGCCCCGACAATCTCTCCTTGGTTATATCACTTACATTCGTGCTCTCCCAACACCTCCTCCTTTCTTCTTCCTCCCTATCTCTTTATTGCACCCTCACTCTCCGGTGCCCTGCTCTCTCCCCTTGATTGGCGAGATTCACGTCATTGTCTACTCTCCTCCGCTCATCTTTTCATCTCCCTTCACTCCATTCCTTCACTCTCTCCTCTCCATTCATCCATCGAAACACAATCAACGCTCTCTATCATCAACTTCCTTTCACAGTTGCTCTCTCTCTCTCTCTCTCTCGTGCTCTTTCTCATCTGCTTCTCTCTCTCACTTTCTCTCTCCTCATCTCTGACTCCCGCTCTTTTAAATTTATGTTGATGATCTTTCCAAATCTAATTTCAGTCTAGAGAGCGAGGGAGACTCTATTGGGCCTTGAAGGTCATCGGGCTGCAGGTGTCACACATGGTAGCTTTACTGTAGGGAATTCAACGCATTAAGCTTCACACCAATATTACAGCGTTCCTCTGAATCGTGTGTATTCGGAGCGTTTACACACGCACACACACGTACATGTTTACTCCATGTTGCAGCGAGGAGAGGGATGGAGGGAGAAAGTGCCCGAGGAGATAAATAAGTGTGAAGTGACAGAACGCTATTCCTCCTTTTATCATCTTCCTCCACCTCTTTCTTTCTCTCCGTCTCTCCGCTCGCCCCTCTCCATCGCCTCGATGCAGTGCTCGTGTAGCTACCGCTCACTATCTGCGATCAGCGAGTGTGCACACACACCTCCCGTGCCCATAGGCTGTTTGTCTCGCTCACATTCTGAGTCATGTCCGCACACACTCGCACACTTATGCCAGGCGTTTACGCCAACACATGCATACAGAGGCACATGTAGTGTACACAAAGACTCACACACACCTGTGTGCTACATGCAGGTCTGATGAATAGTTTTTAAGATATAATATGAAACTTTTCCACTTTAAAATGTCTAAAAAAAGACCTTTGTTATATATTTTGTTGAGCTGTGTCCAAATAAACCAAGAGTACAACCAAGAGAAATCTGTGCATTTCATATAGTTGCTTGTTGCTATATCTTTCAGAGTGAGGAAGGAAGTCATGAATTATCGGACAAAATATATGCAGATATCAGCATATCTGTGAAGGGCCAGTACCGTTCTCGCTCTAGCCGCAAACATGACTAAACATAACATCATTAAAACTTTAATACGTTACCTCGTCTGAGAACATTTCTGCCTGAGTCATGTAGAGAGATTTTCATCGGCAGTGGGGTTTGTTTTACAATGGAGACAGCAACTGCTGTAAGGCCTGAGCCATTTAGGCCTTCAAATAATATCCAAGACTATATTCGGATAATTTGATAATTTTTCGGATAATCTCCTTAAAAGCACTCAATAAATGAGCAACAAAATCAAAGATCACAATGTTTTTGACCAAATATCTCCATATTGATATTGCAACAATACTGTAGTGATTATAGGGACGGTTGACAATTTCACAAAATATTAACATAATGAGGTTTTTTATGAAGATTTTGCATATAAAGTTATAAAATGATCAGTAATAGGGATGTTAATGATTCATAATTAATTGATTAATCGCTGAAATCGCTTAAAAAACGTTTTTACCAACAGATGGGCACAGTTACATCATAAAGTATCTTGTTTCACATTACAAATACCTTTTATTGTTACCTATCTATGTCCTTCAGGTTTCTGTATTTGTTCGTATGTTCATATTGTCTATATGTGTATGCACAACTTTGGTGAATAAAGGTAAAAAATTAAAAAATTACCAATACTTGCTTATCAAATATATCTAAATAATATGCAAAATACTGGTATGAGAAAACGTATTTAATTAAAATACAAGTAATTTGTCATTTAAAAATACAAATAGCCATCCTACACAAACTAATATGATTACATGAGCCATTTAGTAGCCTCGGTATGGGTTGGATTTTGTTGGGACAGGTGTTGAATAGCAAAAAAACAGGAGCGCTGCAGTTAAATTAAAGTCATTATTTTGTGTTATTTAGTTTATCATTTAAGTAACTTGTGTTTACTTTATTTGTTCTTTTCACCCCTAATAATGCCTTTGCTGATTTTGCATCGAACATAGATTAAGACCAATAATTGATTGTTAAGGCAGCTGAGTATCAATCATAGAAACTGCTTAAAATTTGTATCCCTAATCAGTTATTTGGATGTAATGACTATGTGGTTAAAGTACAACAGTCTGGTAAGTTCAGAAAATGACATCACTTTACGGTAATACAGCCTTTAAAACCAGGAAAAAGACAACAATTAAGCCATATCACGATAACAATACAACATACTACCCAGCCCCGTGTTAAAGCCGCTGGAGTGCTTCTCTCTCACTCCTCACACCCAACAACAGATCTGAGCCTGACATGCTGCTGCTGCATATTTAAAGAGGACTGGCTGCTGTGATGGATTGATCAATATTGATTTGATGTTCAGATCTACAGTGTAATCCACTGTGCTCTGCCATCTTGAAATACTGTATGATTTAATTACTGCAACCATGAATGAGCCTTTGTTTAATCAGCAGCAATATTGTACTGTGGCTTTTAACTATTGCGTGGCTCAATTAATTACAGCACAGTAGAATAGGTTAAAGCTGCACTTAGCATGCTACCATGTTACCATGCGACCCAGTGTTAATTTCTCCTCAGACCTGCATGTGTTATGATTTCCATGAAAAGGCTCATCGGTGAGTCTTTCCTCACCGACGAGTCTCAGGTTGTGAGATTGAAACACAGGCGTCTTATTTCCCTCGTGCGCAAGATTTCCCACCCGACACCAAAGTTTAATTTAGAGAAAGTGGGCGAATCTGCAAATCAGGAGAGGCTTGGCAGTTGAATCACAAACCTCTGGTGCCTTCTCTGTATTCATACTGTACCGGCGAGACGAGAAAAGACAGAATGCTTAGAAAATATTGTTTTGGTGTGGGAGTATGTTAATTCAGGAATGTCTGAGTAAAAAATGATACAATGGTCTGGATGAGGATCTGATCAAAACTGTAGTGTTTATTTATTTATTTAGTTTATTTAGTGAGCTGCATATCAATAGCGGATTTGTGTTTTCTCTTTTATTTCTTTTAGTTTTCTTTTTACTTTCTATTACCTGGAGCTGTCTTGGTTGCAAGATCAAGAGGATGAGTATTATTTTGCAGCAGGAAACAAAAAACTAACAACTACTGCATGCATGCTGGGGACAAATTCAGTGACACATTCAAGGACCACTTCATTAGGTTCATCCTTACAATGTCATTTAATCCAATACAGCAGTTCTGCCATGAATTCTACTTCAAAAGATCTTTGATTGTTTAAGTTTTTGTTGACACTGTCAGAAAGGTGTGTTTTTTCCCCCCTTTTTTGTCTGATTACTGCTAAATTAATTTAAAAATGCACTTGGCTCTGATGCGGCATCTTCTCTCTGTCTGTTGTCACTACTCACATCACAAGTAACAGCCTATCAACACTGAATAATCGCAATCTGCAAAGTAACTAGTTATTAAAGTAATCAAATATATATGTAGTGGAGTGGAGTGGTAAGTAGCAGAAAATGGGATTTTTAGTAAAATATCTCATAATTGTACTGAAGTTGTACTTGAGTAAATTGTACTTAGTATCACTGGTTATTCTAAATTTTGACACTAAGGTTTTTACTTTTACTGCAAATGTAAATCTGTTCCAATTATCAGTTATTGGCCTCCTTGAGGACTAATAATTGGTATTGGTAATGGCCCTGATAAAACCATATTGATCGTAGAAACACCTCTTAATATGATGCAGCCCAGTTTAAGACCTCTACAAACTACAACCTCACTAACAAACGTGGTTAAATGAACACCTAAAAGTTGACAATATTAGATTTGTAAAGGCAGAATTTATGGCAGTGCTGGTGTATTTGATTGCATTACAGTGAGTGTATTTCAAACTGCTCTGTTTACAAAGTATTTTTCAGTAAATGATGAGCCTTATGAATAATCTGCAGAGCTACATTTGGTGAAAAATGAACATTGTTTTGACAGTATCTATTATGTGGTCTATTTAAAGTGTCAGCTTAGCCAAAACAAAACTATTGTTTACTACTACTAAGTGGAGAAATTTGGCAAACCGACATTTCTCCACTGTAGCTGTTTGAGTCCATCACATCGCCTGCAACCTCTTCTGTGTTGGGACCTTACAACAGTGTTTAGTGTCATTAGATGGCTGTATTTGACATTATATTACATCTTGAGTCCTCATTTTGATGTTCTGTGGACAAGATTCTAACATTTTCATGTATTTTCCATTTTCTAACATGTAGGAAAAATAAGACAGAGCTCCCTTTGTCCCTCTGGTTGACAGAAGTTGCTTTCATGGCTCAGGCCTGTCATTTACAATTAGCCTTCAGTCTTCTGAGAGCTTTTCCCCTTTTTCTATTCTTCCCACTCTCACTCTCTTTTTTTGTGCTTTCTGTCCTCTTCCTTGTCTTTTTAAAAGTCCTCTCCTTGCACGACACAGTCACATCACTTCGGGATCACCGGAACGATGAGCTACCTCAGCTTATTGTAGCAAAGCTTAGCTCAGGATACTTTTGGCAGCGTTGGCTCACTATTTTGGCATTCGGTCCTCACCTCCTCTCACTTTCATCGTGCTCTGTCCTTTCTTCTGGATTGCTTCAACTTCTTCCTTCTGTGCTTCTCTACGCATGGATCCACATCGTCTGGTCTCCCTCCCACCTGTCCGCCCCCTCCTGTGTCTCCACCTGCGTAGCCTACATAGAAGATACAATGTTACTGCAGTTTTGCCACTATTTTCTGTTGTGTACTGTATGAGTGTGTAATGATCGCATTTGTCAGGTCGAAAAGCACTGCAGCGCGAGGAAAAAACTCACTTTGCGGACGGATCTCACGCGTTTCAGCCTCATTTCCTCAGTCTAGCAGTTACAATATTACTAACATCATTAATGTCGTCGTAGGGAGGAATGGCAACAATGACATAAAAACACAAGTGCATAAAACTTCAGGGCAAAATTCTCCTCGTTGCCCTGATTTGCCCATGTGAAGGTTTTCTGGTGCTCAGCCAATGAGGAAGCATCCTGAGCGGGTCCCGCTGGTGCTATCCTGCCTCCCTGGGACACGGGAGCTGATATGGGGGTAGAGGTAGGAGAGTGATTGAGAACCTCTGTGTGTGTGTGTGTGTTTTTCACGATACAGAGGGGGAGAGCACTGCAGCAATCTGAGAAAGTAGGTCAGACACCAACTAGCGAGAAACATAGCTGTGGAGAAAAGAGGTAGCGAGAAGAGATGGAGAAGGAGAGGAAAAAAGGCCGGAGAGAGAGAGTGTGTGTGCATAGAGGGGGGTTGGTTGGGTAGAGGGGTTGCGAGAAAGACAAAAGATAGAAAACCTGGAACAAACGTGATAATCTTACTTGTCAAACTATGAGAGTGTATCCTTAAAAAACATCACGTCTGATGCAAAATAACCTCCTAACGTAACCATCATTGCGAATTGAACAACTCAAACTACAGATTGGATGTTGACTTCTACTACATCAATGACTTTCCTGGAAGGTCACTTCTTTGGCTAAATGGTTGTCAGCTAATCTCCTCAATAAATACAGCGGCTCAGTCTTAAGTCCTCTGCTTAGTCTGTTTCCGTCATGAAGGCACTTGGAGAAAATATGTGTAGGCTCTCATCCAATTTCCAATTCAAAGAAAAGCTGGGCGAGAGAAGCGAGACCTTTCAAGAAAAATAACTGAAACTGGTTCCCTCCGTTTGCTTAGTTATAAGGCCGCCTCTTATAAGTATGTTGCACTTGATATTGCATAAGTGCATAATGTCGAAAAATACATGGTCACACGCACAATACACTGAGGGCACTCAGGCTTCTTATATATATGGGCTCCACTCAAGTATGAATTACCTTTCTCTTTGGCTCTTCAGGCCATGTCTGTGTTTTATTATTTATTTGATAAAGCACAAAGTATACTGCATCTATAAATACACTGCAGGGCTTGTAGGAATGCATCGCAACAAGGAAAGATTGTGCAGTGGCCACGCACACACTGGTGTTGTCACGCTACTGTCATTGATTCAGTGACAACTGAATGGGCTACAGTAGAATAAGAAGCTTGGGTACATATACAGGAAGCTTGCAGATCACACAGATGGCCAATGTTAGGAAAATTGCCTTTGAGGGTCGAAAAAGCTAAAATAAACTCATTGAGAAAACAACAGATCTCTGTGGTGGAACACTGTTATACCTTGGCTTATTTTTTGCTTTCTGTCCAAGAAATTTACCCCGTGGACAAAGTGAAGAACCAAACATGGAGCTGTAAGACATTGTAGTATAGAGAGGATGCCACTTGTAGAAAGGCTACTTGAACAATACTTCCAGTATGTGGAAGGGGATAGAGGCTTGACTATGGATGTCTTTGTAAAGGACTCGGGTCAGATTTTCCGTGACAGTTCCAATGATGTGACTTCATGAACATTCTCGAGTGCTTCGTCTCGGCGCCTCTCTCAGCTCAGCTAACAGAGAGCAAAAGTAGCTAACGTTAGTTAAGAAATGGAGTCAGCTCACATAAACTAACGACTGCCCACAGATCCCCTTTAATATTTTTGACAGAAAATTATTGTTGTGTCCACTTGCACAAACAGGGGAATCTGTTATTGCACCATTTTACACTAATATAAGCGCGTGTATGGAGGGTTTTTAAATGTACAGTATTGTAGACAAAAGCCAGTTGTTTGTGGGTGTTAGGATTTTTTTTGTCCAGTGTGAAAGAGGTTTCAGAAGACCAGGATGCACACTGCATTTGTACAGTTGATTTATATACAGCCTTAATATTATGGATCAATCTATAAGTTTGCTTCCAACTGGAAGAAGAAGAACAACAAGAAAAAGTCCATAAAACCTTTTCATCAAAATTTTAAGTCTAATTTGAACAGGCAACTCAGGCAGGCTAAATGATGTGATGATGAAGTGATGGGTAGCGCTACACCTGCAACATAGTCAGACCATTGAGTCGAATGAAGGGGCAGGAGGTTTTTTTCTCTGAGCTACTGGCTTTCTAAATATTAAAAATAATTTCAAAATAACTGATATGATAAGTGTTTGGTTGCAGGGTCTGACATCATTCTCTACAACTGTAAACAAATATATGTTTGCTGGAAGACTGCAGTTCAGTTCATCAGTTGCACTAAACTAATGTTTTGACACTTATAACACAGAACACGCAGTGAGCTGTGGGATTGAAGTGTGGGATTACTCACTTGTTTACGCAGCCATAGCCCACAGATTATCAGTTAATTATTGATCAGCTTTTCTTTCTTTTTATGTGCCACAAATAAGTTAGAAGTTTCATTTTCAACCAGTTTTCCTTTTTTCTGTTTTGGATTCAGGATTGCAGTAACACATTGTAATTTTATCTCCTTTACTTAGGAATTTTTCTTTATATGTCTTGTCGTCAGTGGTTTTGAGGACCATAAGGGGTCAGACTATTTTGCTAGTAAGAGACTGAATCTCAGGTTTACCTATCCAAACCCTAAAAGTGTGTGACCAGTTTATTTTTTATTTGTTTTAAATGAGTATGTTTTAAATCCAATCTTAGCATATTAACAATGTAAAACAAAACCTTTTGTTTTGAACAAAATAATAGAGTCTGACAATATAGGTTGAGTACTATTAATAATTTAATCAATTTATAATCTCTGTAAGTCATCATTTCCTGAGAGCGTATGATATGACATGATACTGACAGCACATCTATTTTTATGGCTTCATTGTTCATCACAATCATTTATGACTGTCACATATAATTTGATCAGGCCTAATGAGTCTGATTATCTTTGGACTTTGGTCACAACGGGTCAAATTGTGCCAAGGTTTTTTCCGGGCTGATCCGTTGTAATACAGGTTTTTCTTTGTTTTTTGTATTTAAACTTATACACATTATGTTTGGGTGTCCATTTCCGAATTTTTCCATAATTTTTCTTATGACGATGTCAATATGTGACCGATGCAGAATGAGTTGTAGTCTCCATACATTGCTTCGCGTTTAGCACTTATTTGTGTAGTCAGGTCTTGCACACATATGTTGTTTTTTGGCTCGAGTTTACAAACTTCACCAATGCTCTTTTTTTTCAAATGCTTTTTATCTTCTCTTTGCTCTGCTGAATTTTATTGATTTGCAACTGACTCTTTGTCCTTCCCTTGCTTTCTTTTTCTGGTTTCTTCCTTTCCTCCAGTATGTGGCATTTGGCTCCCTATTCTTCATCCTCATCTCCATCTCCACTTTCTGCATGGAGACGCATGAGGCCTTCAACACCATTCTCAACAAGACAGAGAGCGTCACGGTGGGCAACGTCACCCATGACGAGATTGTATACGAGGTGGTGACCGACAGCTGGTTGACGTACGTGGAGGGCGTGTGCGTCATCTGGTTCACCATCGAGGTCCTGCTGCGAGTCACCTTCTGCCCAGACAAGTTGGAGTTCTTCAAAAGCACCCTCAACATCATCGACTTTGTCGCCATCCTGCCCTTCTATCTGGAGGTGGGCCTGAGTGGTCTCTCCTCCAAAGCTGCCAAGGATGTCCTGGGGTTCCTCCGTGTTGTCCGATTCGTCCGTATCCTCCGAATCTTCAAGCTGACCCGCCACTTTGTGGGTCTCCGTGTCCTCGGCCACACCCTGCGTGCCAGCACCAATGAATTCCTCCTGCTCATCATCTTCTTGGCCCTTGGTGTCCTCATCTTTGCCACTATGATCTACTATGCTGAACGAATTGGCGCCGACCCAGATGACCCAACTGCCAGCGCCCACACCAACTTCAAGAACATTCCCATTGGATTTTGGTGGGCTGTTGTGACCATGACCACGCTGGGCTATGGAGATATGTATCCAGAGACGTGGTCAGGGATGCTGGTGGGCGCATTGTGTGCCTTGGCTGGTGTGCTGACCATTGCTATGCCTGTACCTGTAATTGTCAACAACTTCGGCATGTACTACTCTCTGGCCATGGCTAAGCAAAAGCTGCCCAAAAAGAAGAACAAACATATCCCCAGAGCGCCTCAACCAGGGTCCCCCAACTACTGCAAGCCAGATGCCCTGGCTATGGCAACCGCGTCACCGCAAAGGCTGTTGGGAAATGTCCTGGGTGGAGTGATGGGGTCTGGAGGCATGGGGGGTGACTGTCCTCTCGCCCAAGAAGAGATTATAGAGATTAACCGAGGTGAGAGATTTGTTTTTTTAAAACCAAAAAACACATAAAAGAGTGTCAAATGTGTCTGTTTAGTGGAGAGTGATGTTCAAGTTGTATTGTATAGCTTGAGCACTCAAAGTAAACTGAGTAAAACTGACCAGCATGCCACCTGGAAATATGACCATTTTTTGGTCATTTAAGGCTTGCACAGTGATAATTTCAGAGGTCTGGTGGAGGATTAGAGTGCAAAGTGTCAAGAGAAAGAAGTGGGAGCACTATCAAGAAGTGATGCATAGTTGATTCTGGATCCACCCTGGAGAAATCACTGGCCCATCAGAACTCATGTGTAATTTATGATCAACTGGTAGGTCCATGGTTGCCTTAAGGCACCCATCTGTCAGTTCAAAACAAACACCATGGAGGGAAAACGAAGTCAATTATCTATTAAAACGGCTTAATGCATCTCAATTTGGGCTGACTCCACATTTTTTCTCTCTGGCATTAGCAGTAAAATCAGGAGAGGTAATTGGGCTCTTTGTTTGCTCTTTACATGCTGAAACATCAGTGCGTCAGTCACATGCAACAATAATGCACCTTTAATGCATTACTTTACTGCCTTAGTCATCAGTGAGCCAGAAAATATTGGTTTCATCAGTGCTTTCACTACATCCCGTCTGCTTGGCTTCCTTCCAGTCTGAAAGGGTTTCTTGTAGGTTGTGTCAGTAGATCTTTCAGCAGGAAGTTGTATTAGTCAAAATTTTGACAACTGGCTCCAAGTCTGCATCGCAGTATCATCATCACCACATGCTCCAACACAACACAGAACAACACACTCGCTTGGTAACATATTTTAACATACGGCCTCAGCGAATGTGTGGGCGAACACAACAGCAGTGATTCCAAATCATCAATGAACATTAGTTTCCACTCAACATGCTTGACAGCTTTCCAAGGCAGTCCTCTGACTTCACAGTTTACCAATGCTCAGGCCCACTGTGTATACAATAGGCATGGGGCGATAGGAAAATTTCATTTCACAATTATCCCAGCCAAAATACAGATATTGAGCGTTTTAAAGCCACTAATGTGAGGATATTCATCACGATCAACTGTTCTTATTCTGATCCCCAATAAAATCTTATATCATCCCATCCCTAGTATATAAATGTAATGCTTACTTTCTTGATTGATTACTTGGTCTTTAAAATTAAAAAATAATGCCAAGTTAGAAGAGAAAGAAAATTAATTGGCAGTTATTATCTATTTGCTAACTACTATGTCATTGCTTGTCTTTTCAAGCAAACATGTCTAACATTTACTGATTTCAACTCACACTTTGGACTCTGGGAAATGTAGTGAACATGATATAAATGAATCATCATAAAAAATTATATGCAGATTAATCGATAATGCAAAGGTTTGTTCGATTTTATGGTACTGTGTTAGATTATTTTGCAGTATTATAATCTTGAGTGGTAGTGATCACACACACCAATTGCTTTATTCCCACTAACATGTTTCACCTCTGCACTGATTGATTTATTAAAAAATGATCAACGCAGAGTTCAGAAGTGTGCGGGATTTACTCCTTTTCATTATAACAGCATCATAATTTTGCAATGTGTTTTCATACTTTGTCAACTGTTTAGAGCTCAAAATGCCAATCTGCAAAATTACTTTATTTTCTCAAACTTGATCAACAAAAAAAAGGTTCTGAAAGTGTTTTTGCAAAAGAAGATAATAATAATCCTCCTGTATGTGGTTCCCCCTTGCTTTGCATCCACCTTCCCTCCAGATTCCAAGCAGAACGGTGATGCAGCCTCGGCCGCCCTGGCTAACGAGGACTGCCCCACCATCGACCAGGTGCTGAGTCCAGACGAGAGGAGCCCTATTGGGCGGGGGCCTACCCGGGAACGCTACCAGCAGGACCGTGCCTGCTTCCTGCTCAACACCAGGGAATTCCGTGCCACAGATGGGAATGTGCGGAAAGGTACGTTTCACACCAGGAGACGGATACATAAACACGCACCTCTTATGTAAACAGATCCACACAGCAAGATGCCAGGCATAACATACTGTGGACATATATATTACGTACATCCAGTGTGCAGCCGATGCAGATAAGTACACATAGGTACCGTATGTACATAAGATCCGATCCGGACATTTAGGAAAGGTGGGTTGGATTAATCAAACTGACTCATGAACATGACTTTGGAAGCCTCAACTACAGATCAAAGGCTCCAATCACAGCTAGCAGCAAGACATACACACATATACAGTCATACAGCTACAACACGCACACACACTTAGCTCTTCTGCTCTGCTCTGTTTGTTTCCACCTCTTCACATTCATGTTTTCTGTGTTTCCATCACCGCTTGGTATCATGTTTTAATTTCCTCTGTCAGACAAGGTTTTCTGTCCCTCTACTTCTCTCCTTTTTCTTTTTCTCTCTCTTCCTCTTCGTCTCCCATCTTTCCACGGTGTCTGTGAATTTTGTTCTGTGTCCCATGATGTCACATTCATTCATGCTCATTAATGATCTCTGTCTTTCTCTGTCTTCTGGACTCAGACAGTTGACCATGCATTAATTTACTTCTCGTCACTTCTGTTTCTCCCTCTCTGTTTCTCTCTCTCTTGCCTTGCCTCCTCCTTTTATTTTTGCTCCCTCCCTTCTCCCCCTCCCTGACTCTCCTTCCCTAACCTGCCTCACATTTACCCTCCTAACCTCTTTCCTCCTCTGCCCCATCTTTAACCCCATGCCCTCATTTTTCCCCTTTCTTTTCCTTTGTGCTACACCATAACCCTCCCTCCCCTTTATTTATTTATTTATTTATTTATTTTTACCCCATGTGCATTATCTTCGTGCTCATGAAAACCTGACACCTTGATTCATTTACTACTGCAATCCAACCACCACCACTGCCGCCAACCTGCACCAAAACACTCCCTCACACTCCCTCCAAACTTTCAACACCCCCCTGTTGACAACAAACTAGAGGCAGCAGCCCTGGCACCCAGCCCAGACTCCCCTCTGACTGAGGATTGGTATAAGATGGAAGGGTCTCTGTTACAGCAGGACCTCAATGCAAACTCCACCTCATCCTGGATCAAACCATAGCCCAGAGGTAACACTAACAAAAAGTAAAAACAATAAAGGAGCCCGTAGTTGAGTGAAAACCTACAGAAATTTTGATCTGGCTCTCCATGACATAGCATGTTTTGCAGGTGCACAAACCACCACATAACTACACCAATACAGCAGCCACTTTAACACAGCTGCACACACACTGTGCATGACTTTGAACCACAGATACACAACCATTTCCACAGTGTTTTGTCTACATGTTCCGTGGAGTTGTAAGTGTCACCTGTGAGGAGTCTTCTCTGTGCCTGAAAGTGTGTCAAGTGTGCTCAATTCTACTAAATATTACAGATTCAAGAGATTGAGGTAAATGGTTGAGCTAAGGTTAGGTCGTACTTAAATCTGAATGTTACAGTTTGGGTGGCAAATGACATTTTAGGGCTCAGCATCTGTATTTTACCCAATCAAACCTAACCTCAGCCCAATATCTTACTTGAATATCAATTTTGTGAACTCATGTACAACTTGTGAAAAAAAAAATCTTTGGAAAGAAAATGGGATTGCACTGTGATATACACCCATAACAAGTAGTATGCACAAATATGTGTGTGTGTGTGTGTGTGTGTGTGTGTGTGTGTGTGTGTGTGTGTGTGTGTGTGTGTCTGTGTGAGAGCTTAAATCTTGCTTACATGAGTGCAAGAGCGCGTCCGTGTGGGCGCGCACATGTGCAAACACATCCAGCAGCTCGAGTGAAAAAATAACCCAGTTGTCGTGTCCTGTGTCAATAACTAATAAAACATACACTGCAGAAGATTGAACGGGAACAGTGGGTCACGTTGTTGTCTGATGTGCCTCTGTGTTGTTGTTGTCTCTCTCTTCAGGTTGTGTCATATCACGCGTGTGTATGTGGGCTTTTTCATTCTTACGTGTTATACACTGTGTCTCTGTCCTCTCAATGCCGTCTGAGTGTTGTGTTTGTGCTGTCGTGTGCGGCTTAATTTTGTTTTTCCCTTCTACTGTGTTTATTCGTGTTACTCCCTACCCCACGGGCCTCCACCTTGGCAAACAATAGCACACACTGCAATATAGAAAAGGTTTTACCTTGAAAAATACCCTCTTTTTTTAATATTCGTATACATTTATTTGATATGTACATGTACTCATGCGCAGGTTAAATTCACAAACTCTTCAGGCATTAACTGAACCTTTAATGGCACTTTCAGGCTCAAATATGTGCGTACTTACATGTACATATCCTGTATTTCATGTAAAATCAATTGGCCAGCCTTGATAGCCTCACACACTTGTGAGACTGAGTGCAGTGCTGTGCGACAATCATCTTTCCAAGGCCCAAGGTCACTGGGGTCAGTGGAGCCATCTGGGTCAAGGGATAGTACATCTTGAAACATGCCACGCTGAAAACAAGCAAACATTCTCAACTTTTATTGTGCAATGTAAACCAAGCCGGTTATCACAATACCTCTTCACAAAATACTGTGTTGTGAGCGTGTAATGGATCTGAAATACTACTCCCTAGACCATGTATCTGTGCTTTCAGTGCCTAGTGTAGTCCAAAGTTCAGGACCTTTTGTATTTGTACTGTGGAGACCTGGATAGAAATCAAAAGGATTATAATCTGCACTCAGTGACTGAAACACTTACTGACCAAACAGACAGACAAACGCTATGACAAGTTTGATTGAAAAGTGGCTACATGCTGTCTAAGGTAAGCAAGCCTTGAGCTGTCCATGCCCTTCACTTACAGGTCCCTGACATTGCTTCAGTTTCGATGGTTCTTATGTATAAACTGCAATTTAGGTGCTATAAAAATCCCTCTTTAAAGCAAATCAGGAGTCTATTGAAGAAATAAGTGCTAAAGTCATTAGGGTGATGCTTCAGGGTTTGGCCTTTTTACAGGAAAGTTATAGCAATAATTTATATATTTAGGTTGGGGATTTGTAATGGTCCTTAGTTAGTATGTATTCATTTGTTGAGCCTTGTGCACTGGAAAAACAAACTCTATTTGAGGCTTATGGTAAATAGAAGAGAAATTTGATCTGTGTTGCCAACTCTGAACCCTGTGGGCTCATTACAGAAACGGTTCCTAACTGCCCATCCTGTCCTAACTTTGAAAAATCAAGCTCAACTCATGGCTGATTCCTATCCTATCTCAGACCTCGTATCATAACTTCAGAAATCCTCACTACAACTATAAACTCGATTCTTCAATCTGCACTCGTCCTGTCATGCCTATTACACTGCCTGTATCCATGACGACGGCTGTCTTACTTATCTTTTCACTGGTTAGCTAGCTTGCTATAATGGGCAAGACAATATTGGTGTTAATCTTAGATGAGACGGAGGCATATATATCCATTAATATATGGTGTGGGAAATTTAAAGCTAACAGGTTATCATCCTAAACTGAGATAAAATGGTATTTTAGATCTTTATAGGAAGTTTCTGTAATAAGGCCCCTGATTCTGAAGCATTTTATAGCCCTGTGAAAGACTTATGACCTGTCCAGGCTGTAGCCCATCTCCCGCCCAGTTTATATGTAAATAAATAGATGACTACCTTCAAAAGATGATGATTTAGGGGAAGACAAACAGTGCAAGAAAATTATTAGACGCTGATGTCCCTGTTCTCCGCTGATAAAGAACGCTCTCCGTCTTGTTTTTAAAGAGGGATTCTCATGCTGTCTAAAACTCATTCTTGTGTGCTTCAGTTGTGATTTATTTCATAGATATACGCATAAGATGTCTTTGCCAACTTATTTTATTAGCTTTTTTAGTTTCTTCTCTTTGATTGTTGGCCATTTAACTTCCTGCGATTCCTGCAATATGCATGTCTCTCCAAGGTCAAACGGTCAATCACCCCTTTGATTGCCCACTCCCAATCACTCCGCTAGACCTTCAAGGGTCTCACTTGGTCTCACTCTCTGTCTCTCTCCTTTCAGTTCTCACTGTATGTGTAGTTGTTGTTTTTTATTTAATTTCTTGGGTTTTTTGTGCTTATTTATTTCCTGTGTTTCTAACACGGGGTGTTCATCTTTCATTAAGTATTTTTGTGGAGTATTATGTCGTGATTTTGTTGATTTGTGTTCATGTGTCGTATTGTGAATGCTTTATCTTTTCAATGTGAATAGGATTAAGGTATATTTACTTTGAATTCACATATGTTGCTGTTGTGATTATGGTTTGTTTTTTTTAATGTCTTTGAGTTTTGTACAACTGTGTTTTGTAGTTTGATGTTTTGACTTCCCCTATGTTCTTCCTGTGTTTTCCTTTGAGTTGTACCATCACCTACAATCTGTCTTCTGTTAATTGGAATGATTTTAGAAATTGGAAACAAAACAGTGAAATTAGATAAGGTAAAAATGGCACAAATCTCACTGGTTCAGAACATTCTCAAGGACTTACTTGGAAAAAAGCTAATGAATTATTAGCAAAATTAACCAAACCCATAATATGAGTATTTTTATTGTATTTTTGAGCCAGAAATGGGGAATATGTTGTTTGTTGAACCATTTTAACTATTTGTAAACAGAAAGAAATTCATTTTTGCAATTGTACACATTTTTGAGGTGTAAACACATATTATACAATAGACATAAATCTACTTACAAACAATATGTTTTATTTAGAAGGGTGTTTTCGCTCCTCATCTACATTTCATCCCACCCTTATTTACCATTATCATTTACCAATCATAATTATCAAATCAATTAGGATAGATTTCTCTTAAATTATCTTCAAGACCAAAGTTTTTTATAATATTCATGTCCTTGTTCCTGCCTGTTCTCAAGCAAATTTATTTTAGCGGCCAATTTCTCAGTTCAACAGGCTACAATCAAATACAATATACCAATTCTAAATAGACTCCTACAAGTCATTTGTGAAATTGTGTTTATGTGGCAACACTTGTCAGTGTCCCCCTGTTTGTCATTGTTCTCTTGTAGTCGTAAACAGTCCTGTCCTACATTGTCATGCATGTTCAAATGTGTGTAAAAATACCACTGTATGTCGTACAATGTTGCCTCATCACAACTCTGCAAATATTCTTTCTATCTGAGCCAGATTTTTACCTTATAAAAGAAATAACACACGATGTGTACAGACTGTGTGTCTATACATATGATAAGTATTTATGCATATGTATGAGAAGTATATATAAAATATTAAATGGATTTAAGCTTAATGATTAGAGATGACTTATATAGATGTATGTGACCTACATACAGCTAACAAGAGGATGCAGGATACAGTTTCATGTCATCTAGTTTCCCCAAAAGACATCCAAGGTACTGTGTGTACTGTATGGACACATTGTGGCTTCAGTAATGGTCATAAAGGGATCCATACATGTAATTAAGGGTAACAGGAGATGATACCATCTTTCAACAGGCAATTGATCCCATGTAAGCATGATACAGTATGTGGCCATGCCCGGAATAGCATCTGAACAGTCAGCAAATTCTGTGTATTCACAGCAGGCGAGCATGAAATTGTAGGACATATGTGCATTAGGTAATAGTGGCAGTCAAGTAGTTCTCTGCCTGACTACGTACATAAATAAAAGAGTGATTAAGCCTATTATTTCATTTCAGTCTATTTAGTTTAAGATGATTATTTCCTGGTCAGAATATTTGCAGTTCTTCCTCTCTCTGTTCCCTCTCCACAACCTCCTCATTCTGTGATTAACACTCATTCTTCATCCCATCCCCAGGCCGCCACTGCAGTGCAAGTGTAACTAAAGTCTGACTGTAGGTAGGTACGTATTCCCTCCACAGTGTAAATTAAGTGTGACTTTGGGAAGGAATTATGTCATCACAAGTACAATGACAGCCAGACTCATCATTTCCCCTGATAGACAATCCCAGAGCTCCAAACCCCTGTTGATGTTGTAAATACAGTACTTAGCAGTGAGGTAGCTAGCAGACCGTGACAGACTGCAGTGGCTGAGACATGATTAACATTATAAGCATGTTTTATTTTAATTTGTGAAACCGTTCCTTGTCTTGAACTTTACCACGCAATACTTTTATACAGCAGCAAACCAAACTAATGTGCCGATCAGCTTTTGGTTGCAAAACAGCCAGAAAACCGACAACTTACATAAAATCATCAGAACTACTTAACTACCCTTTTTACGTTATTCTTCATCAGTTTCACCTTCATTCAATCAAATTTTTTTTTTTACTTGTATCACACTTGACAAGTGTTTAAAATCCTCTTATTTCAGACTAAGGGACACTTGTTCAACGCAAATGAGCCAACGAAGAGTGTGTTTTCTTCCTCTCATTCTTTCTCTTCTCTCTTTGCATGCTGCATGCTGATTTTTTCACCAGGATTAGATCCGGTGGAATTTCCCAGCAGAATCAAAACCTTTTATTCTAAATTCATATATGGGCTTCCCAACATTGCCCTTGTGAACTGGTATAATGCGTACTTCAAAAATCTGTAGGGCATTCGTCATTGTTAGTCAGACATAGCACCCAAGTAAAGCAGTCAAGTAATATTTACCTAAATACAACTTGTAGCATAATATCAGTGCATTCTCATACGTGCTGTTGGGACCAATGCAGTTGAATTAATATACAGTACTACTAATTTCACAGTTTAACTTACTTGAACAGAAACAGGATCCATTTCATAAAAGCTTCACTATAACTACTGAATGAAATTATATGACACATTAGCTTTTTGGTTTATGCCAGTTGCACATTTAATAAAAAGTAATTTATATGAATTTAAGTTGTATCCTGCTGAATCCAGCACGGTGATGGCGGAGTCCGCCACTAATAATGGAAAATACTATATAGAGAGGTAATCACTGAATATAAACAAATTTAATGGCTATTGAGAAAAAAATCCTGACAACTAAGTGTCAAAAACAGGGTTTGATTTCATGAAAATATTAAGATTATAATGTTAATTAGCTATTCAGTTTGGTCAGGTGAAGAGTTTATTGGATAATGATAGACTAAGATTAACGATAGCCACCTCTCGCTTTAAGCAATCTTTTGTCTGCTTTCCATAGCAAGCATTGTTGCAGACTGCAATCAGGTTTTTTTTTTTCATCCATTCCGTTGTATTCAAATAATTTCAAATATTGCTGCCATTTGATACAACCTAAAAATGTGTCTTGATTGGTTTGATTTGAGCAAAATACTTTTGAAACTGAACTTGAGAATGAAGAAACACAACAGATTCGCCAGACAGCTAGCCCGAAATCTTTGTGTGAGATGTTGCCTTAGAAAGCATCATCAATATTTTACCGAGTTGCCATCCAACTAATGCCCCTGAGCGAGTCAGAATAAAAAAGGACTTTTATTTATGGTTGGCTCAATTGATGCGTACGACAGAGTGGTGGAGTTATTCCGTATTTTTCCATCTTAACAGGAAGGCACAAAGGGCGTCATACTGTACCAATGGGTGTTCTTTGTTGTCTGACTGTGGCCTTGTGATGGTTGGAGTTTCACAAAAACATACAATTTTACCTTGGTCATTTTTAACTCTGTTAGCAGTAGTTTTGTTGCATTACCTTAAAATTTCGGCTAATGTAAAACATTCCTACAAAACTGTTAAACTCCACCCATCATGGGTCCGCCATTGTTAGGGCAGATTAACTGCTACCTACCAATGGTGTTTCACTTCACTTGATGCAACAACACTCTGTCAGCACAGCACTACCTTCTCTGTGGCTGCTTCCTACAGGGGGAATCCAACGTCTGCATGCTTTGTTACACACCGATAATACAGTGGGAAAGGACACAAAGGCCAATTTGTTACTTCATAGATAGATTGGTTATGCATACCTTCAGTGGTGCAAGCACCTTGCATTATATACTTCAGAGTCTCTTGTGGACTTTGTCAATATATCTTGCTTTTTTGCCATGTATTCTTTCCCACTGTAAACAAAATGTGGACTGATCTCCATTACAGGATGCGATTACCGGGGGATAGGAACGGTTTAAAATGTTGCAGGGAGGACTTTTTGTGTTGACCATTTGAAGTTTACAGGAACCAAAATATTATGTTGACTGTTTATGAGCATAATGTGATGCAATCAATTGTTCTACATCACTATATTAGTGGTATATTTTGAAGCTTTTTCACCCTAAAACTTCAATGGGTCAACTCCTACACTGTATCAGTGATTACTGAGTATCTACTACTGTATAATTGTGTAAAAATGTATAGTTTTGGCCAAACACTTGTCTGAAGCACCTGAACATTGCACATTACGCTTCACATGATAAAATGTTGAGTGCTTTATTCAATGGGCTTACGACAGGTGTTACATTTCTGAATATCTAAGAATCTTTTATTTTTCTGTTTTATATAAAAAAAATACATATCATAACTCGCATTTTCTTGTTTTGTCCTGTCTGTCTTGTCTGTGTCTGTCTCCGTCTGTCCTTTATATGTCTTTATGATTTGGTAACTTTTTCAATTTGTTATCCTTCATTTTTTTCTCTCTTCATTTCGATTTCTTCTTAACATCTTAAACCTCATGTTCATGTTTCAATTCTATGTAACCTTCATAATAAATCACCTGAAAATGAAAAAAAAAAATGTCATAACATGCCAAAACATTTCAACTATGATTTTCTTTTCTTTTATTTGCATAATATATCAAAACAATAACATTAATATAATCGATTGATGGTTAAAATTATATTCTTAAAGCAACTGGCTACGAGAAATCTCGCAGTCTCAATAACATATCGGGAATGGCTGGGTCATCACTGCGGCTCGCTCCTATCACTAGCCCACCCTTTGAAACCTATGAGGCCCCAGGACCACTGCGCCGCTGTCGTTCCCCCATCCCCTCCATTTTGTAGAAGAAAGGATGTTCATGATTGGATGATAAGAGATGCAGTGGATTAGCTATGGACTAATCACACTGAAGCCTCCATTTGGATCGTACACTGAGCAAAAACAATAGCAATAACATAAAATGAACTTGAATGTAGAAAGAATGACCTCTTGTCTTTTGAATCTAATTGTTTATGATGCATGCATCAGGTTAGCTGATGGGGTCAAGTAAAAATTCTAGCTTTAAAGATACAAAGTTAATTTAAATTATTAGAAGTGTAAAATTAAATATTTGGATTAGTTAGTAAATGAAATAATGTGAGAGGTTAAAAAATTATAATGAAAACATGTGCACAGTTACATTTTAAAACTTAGAATTAAGTGTGTAGATGTACATCCATTTTTAAATGTTCTGGACCAAACAAAACCGAGCTCACAACACTGTCCAGAGAAATGACCATGAAACCAGATACGTCAGTTCATTTAGCCAAAGACAAAAATACATTTATAGATTATATTGATGTTGAATAGGTTTCTACTTTCTGTCGTTTGTGAATATTGATGTATGTACAGTGTAGACATCATTTTGTTACTTCTCTCTGAAGAAAACAGACTCGGCTTCTTTAAGTCTCAGTGTTAACACTTAATTTTGTATCTTACCATTGTGACATCATTGGACACTTTATGTTGATAGTTTACACAGCAAAGCTAAGCGATGTCAAATGTGAAACAAAAAAATAAAACAAAAACCTTAGCTTGAATAAAAGATACTGAATAAATTAAAAGTATTGTACCAGAAGAGCTATCTCAAATTGTGCAGCCTGACACGACTTTTACAAATTGAAGTTTGTTTTATTACAAAGCTGTTAGGGCCGCATGTATGAAATTGTTATCTTACAGTGTACAGGTGTAAAGGTCGATTCAGTCACTTTTCTTTGACAGTTACAAGCATGTTGTCTAATACATTAATATATACTTATCCTTACCATCTCATATGCAATTATAACAATCGTAATGGGCAGGATAAGGTTAGTTGGAGTGAATTGGAGACCACTGCCATTGCAGTGTCCAAGACAGGAATCATGTCATCGATAAAGGTAGCTAAGCTAAACTAGCATATGCTTGTAACTTACTATTGGCCTTAGCCAATAGATCACACCAATGGTTGTGGGTCCGACAAAATGTTATATAATGCCTAGGAACTTGAGCATTCAAGGTGTTTTCAGTCAGTTGGTGAACAGTAAGCTGAAGTTTTTTTTATATATCCATAAATATTTAAGTGCATTAGTTTTCAAACAAGCTAGCTTGCTCATAGCAATGCTGGCTGTAAGCAACACCGAATGACCTCATGTCATATAATGTTGGAGTGTCACTCTGGCACATAGACTTTGTCAACCCAGTTGATTCCACAGTACCACATGTAGTGTGTATATAGCATTTGAAACTATGGGAAATTGTTAACATTGTTCAACTCACAAGTATAGCTGCCTGGCTAGCAACATGCTAACTGTGTTTTGTTTCCCAAACAGTCTTTGGAAAAGGAGCGCAATTTAGTGCTTCGCATTCTCAGTTGATTTTTATTTACCAATCGTAAACGACTTAGTAAAACTTTGAAAAAATGCTTCTCTGGACAGTTATGTAAATTAAATATATACTTGTAGGCCTGCAATTTTTCAAAGAAATCTAAACAAAATATATCTAGAATGTTACTTAAAAATAACGATAAACTAAGTACAAAAAAGCCTGTGAGGTCAGATATGAATGACTACATAATTGATTACACTGTTAAAACAAATGCACTTTACTAACAGTCAGTGTAAATTTACTAACCTTTAAAGCTTGCACGTTGGCATACAACACGGTCTATATTACAACAAATAAATTGATTGAACATGTGAGACGACCCAGTCAAACAAACAATGATAAGCTTTTCTAAATATTTGTTTTGCTTCTTCTTCACTTTTGATGTTTGTTTTAATATATTTTCTTCATTTTTTTTTTTTTTTTGGTTTAAATGAAAAACAGTTTTAGAAAAATATCCAAATGACAAAATGCAATCTGTTGGTTAATCTTTAAAAAATGTGACAATGGTTAAAATATACAGTTTCCCTCAATAATTCTATATAAGCAATCTCTTGGTAGACAATTTTGTTGCTCAGATTGTCATCCTCACATTAAAAAAATAAAATGTTATTGGTTGAGCAAAAAAGATTTTAAATGAATAACACATTCACATATGCAATAAACATGCAATATTATTTTGCTGGAAAAGATGCTGTGCACATACATATGTAAATATGCAGATCTATTTTTAATCTTAAAATGCACAGACTTGGTAGGCAGTTTAATTACTATGTTTAATTTAGCCTAGCTGTTCCAGAAGAGTAGAAAACTATCATGATGACATGAGCCATTTGTGTTGTTTCATTTCAAGTCAGTGTGGTCTTACTGGTCCTTCAGATTTGTTGACGTTGTGGCTGACATTTTTAATTGTTTCAGTTTTGTAACAGTTTTACATTTTCTTCACTTGTACTGGTAATGTGTATTTCATTGTAAGGAATGACTTTTCTGTACCACTGATTGTCTGAGATAACATTTATCAAGAAGAAACAATGTTCTGTTTAACTGTAATTGAGTTAATTAACAAAAAGAGTTGTAGTAAGACTGAAATCACCAGGAAAAACTGTAAGTGCTTTAGAACCAACAATTTTTGCAGGTGTAAAGGGAGAGTATTTGCATACTTGTTAAAAAATGTCAGGTCCTGATAATGTTACTGTCAATATCTATGGTCCTGACTGCCATTTTGTCTAAAAATCAATGTGCTTCCAGATCCCTAAACGTTGAGACCTTAGATATGCAGTATTATGATTGAAGATGAAAGCTATGACATCACTTTAACACATTTCTTTTTTAAATCTGATGTTGACCAGAGTTTGACAGGTTTGTAAAAGTCTCATTTAGAATAGATCCTACCTTATAGTCAATGCAAGATGTAACGCTTGCCTGGCTTCATCTGATACGGGTTTTTGACAGCCATTGCACATATTTTCAGACTGAAGTTACTAATAGTCGTGCTTATACTCAAAATTGTTACATTTCACCAATATGATGATGTCAAAAAAAAAAAAAAAAATACAATAATTTAATGTTGTCTGAAAATATTTGAAACAGCATGCAGAGCTTTGTTTCTCCAGTGAATCCAAGCATTTTGACAGCAGCTCCTTAATGTATAATGTGGACTTGAACTTAGGGAAGGTAGGTTAACTCTGGGATAGTATTGTTTTTAAATTGATTTAACTTGCAGAACAATTTATGAGAACGTGTACAATGACACACTTAGATTGGCCTTGTTTCAATACTCAAAGCTAATCTTACTCCACATCAGCGCACAAAACCTCATTAAAACTTTCAAAGCGCACATGCATACCATATAATCTTTAAATGACTCCACAATGTGGATGTTTGCAGATACTTAGCATTATACTGGTATGCCACTTTTTTGGAATGTACATTTTTTTGTTACAGTTGAGGAGAATGTCCATCCATCCCATATATCTGCAATGGGATGTTTTTATTTAATGCTACAATTGACTGGTGGGTGAGAGGAATAACATAATCTCACACATCACCAATTAGATTTCAACATTTATAATTTTAGAAGTAGTTTGTGTATATTTGCTTTTCTACTGTATCGAAAAATTGATCTGAAGAATGTCATAACTGTGGTTCTTTTGAGTTTAAAGAATCACGTCACATAGTTGTGGCCAATGCAAATCACCTAGGACACTCCGATGTAAACATTGTTTAAGTAAACAGAACAGGCAGATGTTGTAAGTGCCTCTATGAGGCCCCTGTAGGCTCTGATGTCAATTTAGGAGTTCATGCAAACTAGCTAGATTTAACTAGCTAAACCTTCGAAGCAATGCTTAATAAGTCAGTGGTTATTATTGAATATGTACATATCTGTATCTACACATGTGAATACATTAAAGTCATATGAAATTGATATATCTATGTATACTTTGTGAGTGTGGGGCAGAAGGTCTCATAGCACATGATTCTAACAGAGTTGAATGGTTTAATATGTTTGTCATCAGAAAGGTTCATGGTTTCATACTGCAACTTAATCAATGCAGCGCCAAGCTAACCTAAGCACACCACTTAGTGGCAGAACCTGGCTTTCATATTATATGTACATATATGTGTGTATATTTGTTATTTTACTGTACCATTAGCACATGGCCTGGTTATATTTAAAGCATACAATTATTAATTCAGCTGTAATGACAGCTGAAAAATTATGAGTGCATTCTTGGTTCTGCGTCTAGTCCTAGTAAATACACTGTATTCTACTGAACATACATTAAATATAAATGTACATTACATGTAAATATTTCAATGGTTGTTGCTAATGTATCCTGAAAGGCATGTATGGTACATGTACAGCTTTGAGGGGAAAAAAAGACTTGCAGTGATTGTTACAGTATTATATTTAGATTTGGTGAGGATGGCAATACTAAATACTGTTGTTCTGTAAGTACGGCCTTTTAATATGTTAGAGGAAGGGGAGGCGAGGGTGTTGCTTGATAAAATTTGAATTGTGCAATGAGAAGATTGACACCAGTTAAACCTCTTTGTGTGTCTTAATATGGTGCATAATATGTTGTTGTATGATGTTAAGAAGATGTTTAACCTAGCTTGTAATGTCCACTTAATCAGTGCTATATAATTATTATGGACTATTATGGAGCAAAAATATTGTAATGTTGAGCACACTGAGGTAAAACAGCTATCAATCCTCTTGTAGCAAAATGATCAAATGGACCCAGATGTATTGCATTATTTGATCATAACTTTGACGTACTACTGTAGTATCATCAATCACTAAGCTGTTGTGATTTACAATTCCAGCAGCCAAAATAATGTTGTAACAACACAAAGGCTGCTTTGGCACTGTTTCAGGATGTTGCTGTTGCCAGAACAAGACAGACAGAAAGACAGAAAATGTCTGTTTTATGTCCAAACAAACACGATGTGTTAGTATCAAATAACAGATCATGTCTTCTAGATTTGTGTAGATGTGCAGGATTTTGTGAACACCTAAGTGTAACACAGAAGAGGGCATATACAGGAATTTATAAATCTGGCACTAAGACTCCATTAAATTATTTATGCGTGGACATAAATACTATTTTAATACGATTACAAAGTCTATGCTTGGTGGGTTGGATTAATAGGTGCTGATTCTTCCTCATAATTTAGGATGGATGAGGGCTTTTTGTGTCATTTAACTAAAATCCTAACATTTAACATACAACTGGTCTTTAGAAAATATGAACTGTGTCTTGATAACAGCTTTTCTCTGGAGAAAACTGCAACTATAAAGTGGAAAATGGCAGAGGAAGAGGGGAAAGAAGAGCAGACGGGAAGAGCTAATGCGGCTGCAATAAAGGATAATGTTTGTACTGGGTTGATGTTTGCTGGTGAGACCACAACAGAAGTGTTTAACCTCCCAGTGAATAATACATGATGCCAGCACATGTGATACAGGAATTGTTTGTCATTACAGTAGGCAAAGAATTAAAAAATATTCAACCTACTGTTGTTGACAAACATCTCCTTGAATTCACGCCTGTGTTTTCATGACGCATTGCTTAAGTTGGGGGTTAAGCCTCCTGAGATGGTACTAGTCAATGTATTATTCCACTATTTAATTAACAAAGTACAAAAATTCCTCTTTTACATGTGAAAACTGCCATGAATAGCATTGAGTATGTTTGTATGTGTCCATCTGTCAAAAAATGTGTTTTTTCATGAAGTGTACATATCATTCAAAAGAAATTGTTGCACACACACACACACACACTGACAATTACACACACACACATTAGTGAATAACTGGTCATCATCTCCCTATCAGCGAATATTGTTCTCTTTGAAATGCTCTGTACATAATTCACTCCTGTAGAGATGGTGGCCATGCTTGTTGAGAGTTGGCAGAGTGGAGAGCTTGGTGCTGGTCAGTTGGCTGGCAGTTTGTTTCATTCAGTCTGTTGTTTGTTTCTCCAATATTGTCAGCCACCAGTTTTATTGTCACCATTTCTTGATTGTGTTGTTCAAGACTAACTTGTGTGCCAGCTCTTTGTCTGTATGTTGGAGATAGGCTGTTTCTGTAGCTGTACTAGCTTTGTCATTACAGTTTAAATGTGTGCACTTTATTCTGACATGCACAGTTACCCAGAAGTTTACAGGTAATGGTAATCCCTGATTACTTCCCTATTGTATATACTGTTAGTAACACCGTGGATCCGTGTTTTGGAAATGTAATTGGCAAACTCCAAATATGAGAACAAGAGAAATCATTAATTTATGACCATGATTGGTTTGTATTAGTTGAGCACTACTACTTTTATAAACCAATCTAGAAACAATTGTAATGTTACAAGTTTCAATTTCACTGAACATGATTTCTTACAAAATACTGTATTTTGATTTTCTATGAGCTTAACATTAATGGCTTTCTGTTCTTGTCTTCACAGTGTTAAGTTTCTAGCATTCGCCTTCTCTCTAATGAGGAGTCTGTAAGCGGTAAACACAAATTTGCAGCGGGAGCCACGTAAGCGACGGGTGTGACACGGATGGACAGTTTTAAGGAGATCTTTGGGGTGACAAGAGAGAGACCAGAGGTTAATCACGAATTAAAAAATCTTATGGTCTGCTCCTCACGTTGTTACCAAAGCAGCCTCTTGGAACTCCGACCACATTTTTCGACAACTTTCTGACTGACATTTTTTTCCTTTTTTTCCTTTTTTTCGGCAAACTGACTGAGCATTGCACTGTCACACTTTGGGAGCGAAAAGGACTCCTGATTACACATTCCAGATGACATATCTTTGACAACATTATACTCACCATCTTGTATGATGACCAACTCAGTACCATCTACAGTGCTGAACAACTGAGCAACTTCACAAGTTTCCGGGAAAAAAAAAAAAAAAGAACACTTGTCTTCACAAAGGACTGAATGAACAATGTAGCATCTCTGCTAACATATTGTAGCATTTGTTGGCTGGGAAATAACATGACTTAATCCATCAACAGTTCAAAGAGAGAGGAATTTATGCATTCAAAGGATCTTTAGATGTCATTTTCCTCTTGGGTTCCTTTCAAGTGAAGAAAAAAATAGAGAGCACTGTACATGAGAGACAAAGGATTGGTCTTACTCATTAAAACACTGCCCCCCAAAAAAGATGCACTAAATAAAGTGCATATGAAATCGATCACAAATGCAGAGTATTAAACAACACCCATACTATAATCCTTCATTGAAGTTTAGCACTTGTATAGCATCTTTGCCACTGAACCTATGTCTTCCATTCACTTCTATCAGACTGAAACACTGCCCTCTTAACAAGTACTGAGAAAACAAAAACAGCACTAAGTATGAAGTTAAACAAATGAAGCACATGTAGCATCAGCTCAAACTGGTCATGTATAGCACTTACTGTTCATTTAGAGTCACCTGAAACATTCACCATAAGAAAATGGTGGAAAAAGACTTCTCTTTATCTCTCATGTACTCAAGTACTGCCATGGGCTTGCCCAGAAATCCATGTGGGATACCAAAGGTCCTGTAGCAAGCACTTGCTAAGTGACCTCCTGTAATGTACAGTAGATTAAGAGAACTTTTAGGATGAGGTTTGTACTCAACCTCGCACTGGCCGTTGCATCTGTTTGGTACAAAGTCATTCATCTAAAAGAACTTTAACTGCCACTAGCATCCCATCACTATATGCACATTTAAATATTAAATATTAAGTATTTTCCCCATGTCTGACTGACACAGAGCTCGGTCATGAGGAGCAAAAGACTGCCAAAAGGAGACAAAACTTAAGTCCTAGAGACAATTGTCTTTCTTCAATATCGAAAGATATTGGCCTAATTACAATGTAAAGAACATTCCTACCACTAGAACACTTTTTACATCACATGAACCTATCATGTCAACCTATCCATTTTGAAAGGGACCAATCAGATAAACGTTCCCCGTAACACAAAGGCCGACACTGCCAATTAGGCACAAGAATTTCCAGATGACTACTGCCCCATCTCTCTCTTGTCCCTCTTGCTGCCAACGACTGCTTCACAGGCAAGTCGACGTCAAGATAAGGATGGCCCACCAACAGAGCCTTTGGCAAAGGGGAAAATGAGAAGAATGGACCAAGAGTGGAGCAAATGTGGAAGTGTACAAAGAGAACAAATCTATATTTTGATAAACAAATCAACTATCCATGGCTTAGGAGGAAGTTTATGTGCAGGAAAGGTCCAGAATGGAAGAAAGAAAAAAAAAAATCAGATGCAAATGTTAAAAGAAAATTTGGCATCATGAAATGGAGTCAAAGTCCTGGGGAAAGGATGGGAAGTGAATATTTTGTCACGTGTGAGTGGGTGAAGTCGTTTTCCCCACAAGCAAAGAGAAAATGTTCCTCTGAAAGACAATGAGCAATGACAGACTCTTGCCTATAAAGATGCGGGGATGACAAAGGATGGACGCTGAGATAAACAAATGAGAAAAAAAAAAGATAATGCATTTTTGTAACTTTGTTTACCAGCATGACTACTTTGCATGACTGTCTTTTCTGCAAGCCCTTAGTTGAAGACAAGGGTGCTAGAGATACAAAAAAAGTATATATAAAATGAATTAAAAAAATGTTATATGCAATTAATGTTTTAAAAAAGATTATAATGAAAGAGAAGAGCTATATTTTGTTTTGACAAGTAAAAAAAATGTGAATATTGAAACATGTATGTTTGCAAAGTACACCCTGAACTATGTTTTGTTTGATGAAATCTCTCTGCTACTACTGCCCTACATTCCTCATTCCAGTGTTTATCGACCGCTGCCATAGTTTTACTTTGTTATGCATCGAGCAGTATATTTTCAAACCATCCAATCAACAGTGATCGTCAAAGACTTTGCCAAACTATAGCATTTGCGCAAAGGATGTTTGTTGTTAAAAGTCTATGTTTTCCTCCTTGAATCATTTGCACAACTACCGTAGCAGCAGCAGCGACAGCAGCAGCAGTTCTAAAACAACGGCTCTCCATACCACAACTTTGACTGCTTGATTAGTACTCATAGTTTGCTTTTTTTCTTTGGCAATAATACAAGAGTTGTCACATGATTGTAGCAGGGCAAACGGAGAACCTCGAGAGTATCTTCAACGCCTCAGTGTTAAAGAGATTCGTAAAGGCCTTGGTTGTCCCATGGCAGGATTTTGCTGGGATAGGCAGTTCTGTTCCACTAGTCCTAAGTAGGAAAAATGGGAGTACAAGTCCAGGTTATCCAATAAAGACCAATAACAGACTATGAAATATACGATATTGGCGAACAATCAAGAGAGATTTCAGGTTTGCATGGAACCAACTGCCATTCCAAAGTTTGTGTGTGGTTTAAAGGACTCAGGTGTGTCGATGGTGTGTGTGGATGTAGGTGTTTTGCTATTTTCTTTCTAACATAATAAATTCTAGTATATAGACGACGATAATGTGAACACCTCACAGTGATGTGTAAAAAACGCATGCATTATGACTTGATAATCTCTCGAGGGAGAGCAGAGTCTTGACATATCCCCTTAGCCTCCTGTCATTGTTTGTCATGAATCCAGTCTTGATAACTATGAACACTGTGCCGTGTCGTAGAGCAGAAACGTCTTCCTCCGAGAGGCAACTGAAAACTACTCACACTCGCAGTGTCAGCATGAGTGTGTAGAGGTAGCTCGTCTTCGTTTTTTTAGATGGTCAGGTCTTTGCATCCGTTATTACCCATGGAGTTATCGTCATCCAGCTGGCTAGTTGGCAGCTCATTACAGCGCACAACGCAGTCATATGAGCACCAATCAAAGAGACCCAGAGCTTCCAAAATGATGTCAGTGAAGTACTTTAAGTGTTGCGAGAAAGAGGGGATCAGAGATACCAGTGTCCACCAAGGGAGATTGATGTAAAAAAAAAAGCAAAAAAAAAAAGCATCTCATTGTTGAGTGCTGTCCAAGCACCTCGACCTTAGTTTGGTGTTCAAATTGAGTTTCCGGCCCTGCTGGTTCAGGGCTCAGCTCAGGCAGCTGAATGGTCCTGTCCATTCCTAGTACATTGCAGTTGGAGGTCCACCAGAATAAGAGGCTCAATTGTGTGATGGAGACTACATAGGCTATTCAAGGTATTACAAGTTCATGAACTTCTGTCTATTTGCAAAAATGGTCCATGGGATTTTGTTTTGGTCCTGTATCTTTTTAAAACTCCCAATTTCAGTTCCTGTTTCGGAAGGCATTAAGCAACTCTGGCTCACGAAAATGTGTATGAATATTTCAGAGGTTAACTTTGAGCAATGGTGTGCACACTTGCAAAAACTTTGTGCTTCACCCAGCTGTTTGTGTTTTCATGGCCAAGTACTGTCACTTTTCTTTTCTTTTCTTTTCTTATTTTTCAATGTTGAGTTTACCATTTCTTCATTCTCTACATTGTGACTGCTCTGCCAAAACCAGGCTGAAAAAAAGATGTCTTTCCTTTTCTATTGCATAATACTGCCATTTGATTTAGTCGTGTTGAACAGAATGAGTTACAATGTTGAGAGTGCTAAGTCTGTTTTATTTTCTCAAGTTTGCAATCTGTTACAACATGTTAAAGATTTCCTGTTTAACACTCACATAACCAAAATGACAAAGATGGTCTACATGGTAAGTAGGTGCCACTGTTAAACCATTGGCTACTTTGTGTTGTAACAATATAATGACGTGTCCTCTCCAGGTGTTTGGAAGGTGTTATGTGGTCCTTGGATGACACATCCACTATATATGATATATATGATATTCCATTTAAGTTCTTTATGTGTCTGTTTATGTTGAATATGTTTTTTTTAATTGACATTGTATGCAATCTGCACCACGAATGCCACTGATCGACACTTACTGTATGCTCCCTGAGACGCAGATGTTCTGTCATCAGTTCAGATGATTGCAAACACATGTGTAGTGGCTTTATGGCTCTCCATAGAGTGACTTAGCAATCACACTAATCTAAAAATATTTTATTTTACAAAGCGATAAGACCAGAGTTGTTTTAGAGGAAGTGCTATCATACTGACTAGATTTTTCTAATATATCTTATTTTAATTAGAAATTATGTGACAAACACTACAGAGGTCACATACATGTATCTAATATTACAGACTAACACCATGCATTCACGTAAGCATTCCAAAGATAAAAGATGTGTGTTCATTTTACATGCCATCAAATTGTATAAAACAGACTTAGGTACTAGTCCATTGTACTACAGTCTTAGTAGGAGAGTGAATGGGGGGAGGAGGTGGTCACTGGAGTATCTGGTTGTGACGTATGCCGGATTTTATTTTTTTGAAATGTTGGAACACAAAGAACAACTCATCAAGAACTGTATAAAGTATATTTCAATGGAATGTTCATGATCTATCTTTTTATATTTTGAAGAAAAAATAGAAACATATCAATAAAGTGTCATAATTGAACATATTTCTACTATTGAGACTTAAAATGTATGAATGTCAATGCGACCTAATGTGAACCAATCTCCATAGCAGCTTGAATGAACAACTGGTCAACAGTCATGAGATGCTTTTTCAGAGACATTAAAATTGCTTAAAATCATTGAAATGAACTTAAAATAAATGAAAAAAGTGACATCAACAGTGTGTCAGTTTGTTTAAGATTTCTAACTGATGAGACGTGTGCTCCTGTACATCCTGACTTAGACGATAACATTCTGCACTGACAGTGTTCAACGGCCTGTCAGGAACAGGAAACCACAATACAGTGATTGATATAATCCGACTTGAAGCGAGGACACAATGAAAATCTAAAGTCCTGCGTGAAACTGAAAGATGACACATTAAATTTGTGACTGGAAGTTTAAGAATATGGTGTATTATGATGCCAGCATTTCCAAGAAGGTCCAACTGTTTCTTTTTGAGCCAGTGAGCTGCATTAAGCCATTAGAGCTTAAAATAAAGACTTGTCACATAATGATAATCTATAATTTTGAGGTCAACTGTAACTGTGACACGATATATGAGAATGATGAGGTACTGTAAGTGCTGTTTTCCTTACATTACATGTTGGTGTCAGATGACTGTAACTTTACCTTCGAGGATCCATGAAACTGGACACCATGTTAAAATCATAGATCAGTGATATTTCTTAACTGATACAGAAGGCGGACAGAATTAAAATGGCAAAAGCTGCTACATACATATAAGAACACATTTTTGTTTAACAAACTAACAAATCGTCCAAATTGGACAAAGTTTGATTAGAGGTTAAAAAATGGGTATTTTCAAAACTCCAATCATAATGATTGATTCAGCTTGATTTAGATAAATCATTAAGATTATGTTTGAGGGGTTTTGGCCTCCAAGGAGACCTGTCGCATATATTATGGGCCTTTGCAAATCTGCAGGGGAACTGAGAGGATGTTAAAAAGGAAATAAAAGTAAGCTTGAATATAAAAATAAACTTTGACCCAATATATTTATCCTCAGGATCATCGTAGGATGTTGAACAAAAAAAATGGTGAACAAAAAGATGTTTTTATTATGTATTATATTTATTTAATATTATTTTATTATTTAGAAACATTCATGGTTGAATGAATATGATGGACGATATTTTATATGATATTTTTGCCTTCTAACAGTGAAAAACACTGATCTAAACCACTTAGTTTAAGCTGCTAAAACATGGAAGATTGCTACGTCTCATGTGTCTTTAAAAAATTATTTTTAGTTTGTTGAGTATTATCTTCAGCACTGCCTTTTGAAAAATGCTTATATCCACGATGAAGGCACAGAGCCATAAGCTGATGTAAGGACCACATAGTAATGTGGTCTGATGAGTCATCTATTTTCTACTTATGGATACCCAGTCTCTGTTTCACACTGTTCTATGTGGTGATGAATCTGTGATGGTACAGTATGTGCAGCCTCCTCATGGGAGTCAAAAGATGTCATGATTGCGCTACATTGCAGCATTAAGGTAAAGATTTAAAAGCCATTTTAGAGGACCAGGAGCACCTACTTCTCTGCCACACTGTGCTTTATCCAAGAAGATGATGCACAACGATGAAAATATGACTTCTTTTTGAGCGTCATTTTATGGTTGATATTACACCAACAAAACAATTCTTGTATTTTTAGATCATTTTATCCACATACTGTACACATCCTTGAGCTTATTGCTTCACACAAAAGGTCAAGAGTTACTTCATATGATAATATGATATATGATCAAATGGGAATGTAATGTTGCAATCCAGTGAGTGGTGTATTTATTCTGTGACAGAAGGCAGCTGTGAGGAAATGTCGGCAGAGGCCTCGTTCAGATTTTTCTCCTTTGTGCCAAAACATCCCCTCCCTCTGGTGGTAATACACAGTAGTGTCTGTGTTGGTAGACTTATGACTTATAACAGTAAATCTGATTGATTTTCTTTTTTTGTCAGTTGTTTTCTTGTTTTCTTGTTTAAATCACAAACTCAAAATTAACACACAAAAATGGGCGGAACCAATTTTCATAAAAAAAAAGCTTTCCATGCAAAATGCTGAATTCCAGTACTCTTGTTATTGTGATTAATATTTCTAATCATATTGTTCAAGAAAAGTGTTGTGCAATGCGATACAACCTACACAACAACATTGATTTAATTTCAGATATAAGACATTCCTGAAAAATAGCAAACATTTTTAGTACCATCCAATTGTAGCATATAAGATTGTCCCTCCTATACAGTATATGGTGTCACACAGTTTGTTTACTTAAGTTTACAACTAATTTCAAGATCTACAGTACTTGAAATTTCGTCCTCCAGGGTTCAAATGGTGGCTGTTTATCCAATTGAAGATTGTTATGTGCAATCCTGTTGGGATTAAGCAATGGATTCAGAGACTGGCAAGGGCTGATTGGTGCAGACATACAAGGGTCTAATCTTCTTTGAACTTGAGGCCTAATTCTCCTAAAAATGAGGGCCAACATGTGACGAAGCTAAATAAAACTTGCATTCGCTAAATAATGATTTGCTGCTCTACAAATAATAAAAATTTGAATCCCTTTACCCAATAATAAATTCCTGTAATTACTCCTCGTGATCTAATTTCTGTTTTGTGAGGCTAGTGTCGGTGCTCTATTGGATAAAACAGCAGTCAATCAAATCACACTGGGCGTCAATGACGTGGAGTGCATTCTAATTGGCTACTTTTACCCATTGCCTGTTTGAGGTGAGACACACAACATGGAGGACAAAAATAATAATTACTTATACATGTATTAGTGAGATATTGTTTGATGACATGAAGAAATCTGTATTTTTATCGATTTAAGAGACCAGGTAGGTTGGACAATCGCAACATTTTTAAGTTCTTTGTGGGGGTTTCTGTGGTGAAAGAAAAATATTGAAAGACTTTTTAAATTAGTTTGCAGGTTTGCAGATTAAATTGTGTGATTAAGGTCGAAGTAGCCACTGAAGAGTGAAGGTAGATAACTGAATGGTAGATACTGTAATCTATAACAAAACAAATGTAGGATCATAACACCTGTTTTGCATCTTGCTGTTAAAAAGGTGACAAGTTTGCAACCCCTGTTTTGGATAATACCAAAAAGAAAATCTAACTACCAACTTGCCTTACACGTGAATATATCATTTTCAGCATTATTTAGTCTTGTAAACTGTGAACATGAGATAAGATAATCATTTATTTATCCCCTAATGGTAAAATTCTTGTGTTACAGCAGCATGAACACAGAAATAGCCTAAGTACAGATAAATAGAGAAACTATCAGTATATAAAATAAAAATGAAATTAGATAGCAACTATACAAGAGCTGTTAAACATAACAGGGAAAAGCAATACACAAACACTACTCACAACTGGTGTTGTACTTGAACTAACATTGCAGCAGCACTTTGTCAAGGAAAGTGACAGTGGTGAGATTAGTAGCAGCATGTCAGGAAGGTATATAAATGTATATATATACACACACATGTAAGAGTAATATGATATGGTCAAATACAACAGTGTAACCTAGATAATTATTTTGTATGATTATGTCACGGCCGTATAACTTTAAACACACCCACGTAGTCTTAATTTAGATTTAGATAACTTTATAAATTATAGCTTTGAGAGATTGAAAAAAAGCAAGAAAAGTGGCACCAATGTAATGTCAGTAAAAATCCCCCATAAGAATGCAAAACAATGTGAAGTGATCCATATACAGTATAGTTGTCAAGCATAATTAGCAATCAAACAGAGAAATCTAACATTAAATATTATATTTGTGTATGTGTTTTCTATGACTATCCCTAATACTCCACCATTATTTTATCTTTAAATGACACACATTTAAATAGATAAATAAAAAAACAATGTAAGCACCTCTGAATTAATGAACAGTGGGACCTCTGTCAGTCAGAGTACCATGCTTGTTAGAGAGGCCAACACCATGCAGTGCCAGGCAGAGGTGACATTTGATAGTGAGGTTGAAGGTTGCCTTGCCCCATAGCTAAAATGGAGGGAAAGGACAGGGAGGGGTTGGAGAGCTCTAGCAGAGATTAAATTTCAACGGGACAGCATTCCCAAAAAATTTCAAGACAGACAACGTGAGGCAGAGAGGGACGGGACACGATCGTGGACGTTCCCTCGGCAAACTACTGGAAGCACAGTTTGTGTACGACCTGGTCAGAGGGGTTTAGCTGTGCTGTCGTTGGACTGAAGGTAGACCAGACAAGCCAAACAAGGACTTTGTGTATGAGACACACGGACATGATGACAGAAAGAAAGATGGACAACCTGATGAGCCACAGGAGAGAACAATGTGAATTTTCATCCTGCCATTAGTCTCTGTCAGCAGCTGTTTTACACATAGTGAGTAAATGTTTTCGTTTTCTAACTGGGTACTAGCTTTTCTCTTCACCTTTTACTTAAACATTTCAAAGAGGTTTTAGCAACTTTTTTGGGCGAATATGTGTGTTTACAGTACAGTATCTCCCTTTCAGCCATTTGCTTAATGCCTATCAACTGAAAACCAAATCCACTGATGGAACTATTACTCTGCTTTCAGACACGGTTTGCTTTTAAGTCCTACAAATTCTCAGGAAAGTGGTTTGTTGCGTTCCCTGGCTTGGCATGGACAGCAGTGACCCACATGAAGACGAAAGAGGAGGCGGAAGGAAAGACAGCGATGGAGATAACGATAAACAGCTGAAGAACCAGCTCAACAGTGAGGAGAAAGGAGAGAAGGAGATCAAAGAGAATGAAACAGAGAAGAAGAAAGAGGGCCGGCGTTCTGGGTCTCTGTGGAGGAATGGATGGGCGCTGAGTGAAAGACTGGCCATTAATGTCTCAGGGATGCGTTATGAAACTCAGCTTCGCACCTTAGCCCAATTCCCTGACTCCTTGCTTGGTGACCCAAGGCGGAGGTCTCGGTACTTTGACCCGCTTCGAAACGAGCTCTTCCTGGACCGCAATCGGGCCTGCTTCGACGCCATTCTGTATTTTTACCAGTCAGGCGGGAGGCTTCGGAGGCCTGCCAACATACCCCTGGACATCTTCATGGATGAGCTGCTCTTCTACGAGCTGGGAGAGGAGATCATGAACCGCTTCAAGGAGGACGAAGGTTTTCCGAAAGAGGAGGAGAGCGCACTGCCGTCCAACGAAATCCAGAAAAGACTGTGGATGCTGTTTGAGCATCCTGAGTCCTCATCGGGCGCACGCATCATAGCCATCATCAGTGTTATGGTCATTGTGGTGTCCATCCTCATCTTCTGCCTGGAGACGCTTCCCGAATTCAGGAATGAGAAAGAGTCACGAGAGGTAGGAAATATGATTAAAGCAACTTCCAGCGAAAGATAGTTGATTGTTGAGTCTTATCCCCAGGTCATCAAATATTGACGCTTTGGGTTGGCGTCCGACCCAAGCTGCCATCATAAGGTCTCACTATTTGACAACCTGGGATAAGACTAAACAGTCAACTATCTTTCTCCAGGAAGTTACATCTTGTTACCTTAGAGTACACCCCATGTTTGGGAGAATAGAATAAAGGGGTGTCAAGGATTAGATGTTTTTGCAACTAATGATTATGTTCAATAAATTGGGATGGAATTTGACAAATTGATTAGTTTTTTAGTCTACAAGATGTCAGGAATGGTAAAAAATGTTTATCAGTGTTTCCTAAAGTCCAAAATGACATTCTCAAATGTCTTGTTTCATCCACAATTTAAAGATATTCAGTTCACTCTCATAGAGAAGGAAAGAAACCAGAAAATATTCATATTTAAGAAGCTGGAATCAGAGAAATGTGACTTTTTTTTGAAGGAAATTACTCAAACCGATTATCAAAATAGTTGGTGAATAATTTGATAGCTGACAGATTGATTATGTGTTGCAGGTTTGGAAGCTCTGGATCAAATGAAGTAAAAAATTCAAATTTGTGTAAGATAGGTCAAAGGTAAAAGGTTGACATGAGAGTGTCCATTGTCTGTAATCATTTTACAGAGGCTTACTCTTGAAAAGTAATCCTACCACTCTTACTTTTTATGTTCAGTATCACGCCAATCAAAGCACCTGGGTACAAGGTCTTGAATGGGATGTGTGTGACTGCCTGGCTCAAACAAGAAACATGATATCACAGGAAGCAGGTGTTTGGGTAAACACACACTTGGTGACTACTACAGTGTGCTGAGAGGAAAATTACTGACATAGGGAGAACTATTTGCCAATATACCTGGAAGCAGACCAGAGAAAAGGAGAGAGACCCCGGGAAGCTCATGGTGCGATTATTTTAGTCGGGCTATTAAATTTGATACACTCAGAGTCAGGAAGTGCTAAAGGGTACAGGGAGTAACGGGAGTAAAGCCTGAAGTACAAATAAATGGAGAGAAAGGAAAGACGGGGGACGGAGATGGTTAGATGTGTTAAAAAAAAGGTCACACAAGTGACCGAACACATCGGCAAAGGTGAGCCAAAGCCTTCCGGTGGCTTAGAACCGGAGACTAAAAGGTCTCACAGGATGACAAGCGTACGTTGGGTCATGTTAACACATTCCTCCAGGACTGCTGCGCTAGGCCAAGCTGCCTTTGCGCGATGGAGCTGCCAGGAAACTACTGTAACTTACTCCAGTCCAAGTCAGAGCAAAACTGCAGTGTCCACGGGTGCAGAGGGAGATGGGATAGCGACAAAGGTGGAGACGGATGAGAAGCGGTGCAGCAAGACGCTCTCATGTTTCTCTTTGGAGATCTCACGGGGTTATATTTAGTCTTAGGAGAGCCCTTGGAGCGGATCAACACATAGATGTCCACCTTTAGTAATAAACACTGTTGCTGACCTGCTACTGAAAGTCATAAGAAATACTCTCGGTTTATTTAAACTACCCTGAAACTTTATATGCTACACACGGCCCATTACAGCATACTAAACTGATCTGTTAATATCCGTATCATCCGTTTTCACACTTTTAACTTGATGTTAAGTGTAAGATGCTTTAAAGAGCCACTATCCGATGCTTGAATGTAATGCTAACTGACACGGAAAATGGAAAGACAGGTGGACTGAAAAAAGAGCTAGGTGCAGCAATGATTGAAATGTAATGCCGCAGATGTCGAACGCTTTTATGATGTTGTCAAAAGTGAGAGCCAGTGATCCGGTGGACTACATACTAAAGTTCACTGTAGTTTATTAGAGTAGCATGAGAACAGTTTATCAGTGGCAGTTGTAAAATGACATTACAGAACATACAGTAATAGCCCCACACATACAGGAATAGTTTAATTGCTTTCTTGCCGAGTGTTAGATGAGAAGATAGATACCACTCTCGTGGCTGTATGGTTAATGTGTAGCTGAAGCCACTAGCTTGTAAGCTTAGCTTAGCATTAAAGACTGAAGACATTTTGTTTTTTGGGTCTTTTACCTTACAGCTTTGATTTTGGTACAGATTAAACAATGAATAACAAGGCATTAGTTTGTGAGCTTTAGGGCCCTTTCACCAAATTTTCAGTTTGATACAAATCTAAATTACAGGTGTAAAATATCCCGACCCAGTCCGGACCAAACAACTGAACATTTGTCCAATGAAAAGAGATGGTTGCCATTTGATCAAACTTTTTGATTTGATTGGTTTGTTTCTACCATTAAAACATTATTATCAAATCCATTTAGTTTTTGACAGAGTCAAGCTAACTGTCTTCCCCAGATTCCAGTCTTTGTGCTAAGTTAAGCTAACTGCTTCTGTCTTAATTTTAAAAAGTACAGTTGTAATTGTGTTTTTTCACACCCCAGATAGCGAAATTGTTGTGGTCCAGATCTGGCCCACACCAGACACGTTCTTCCGGCCCACATACCACTATGATGGCACTTGGGCAGTCCACTCCTGTTTGCTAGATCGCAAGCAGGCCATGTCAGCCAAGAGCAAACCGAATAAACCAGAACTGATCCAAGTCTGGGTCAGATCCAGCCAACCAGAATAGAAATGACCTTTGACCCAGATATGGGCGAGTTTAGGAGTGGACCGCCCAAGTGCCATCATTCCACGCGGTATGTCGGCTGGATGAAAATGTCTGGGACAATTTTGCTATCTGTGTAAGGTGATACTTGCTTGCTAAACTTTATAAGTATGTTTTATATCTTTCCTGTCTGTCTTGTCTCCTTTCCTTCAGGAATATTTCTACAAGTACCACGCCCTCGCAAAAAATATATCTCAGAACATGCCTCCTCCTCCCAGTGTTTTCACTGACCCCTTCTTCCTGGTGGAGACCGTATGTATATGCTGGTTCTCCTTTGAGCTCTTCATGCGTTTCACTTGCGCACCCAGCAAGACATCCTTCTTCAAGGATGTCATGAACATCATTGATTTCAGTGCCATCCTGCCCTATTTTGTCACTCTGGGAACAGAGCTGGCCAAAGACAATGATGCCTCTCCAGCCACATCGCTGGCCATCATCAGAGTCATCAGGTTAGTGAGGGTGTTCAGGATCTTCAAGTTGTCTCGTCACTCTAAGGGCCTCCAGATCCTTGGTCAGACACTCAGGGCCAGTATGCGTGAGCTAGGCCTGCTTATTTTCTTCCTATTTATTGGCGTCATCCTCTTCTCCAGCGCCATCTACTTTGCTGAGGCTGACCACACCAACACGGCCTTCATCAGTATACCACATGCCTTCTGGTGGGCAGTTGTCACTATGACCACAGTGGGCTATGGTGACATGTACCCCGAGACAGTGTGGGGTAAAATGGTGGGCTCAATGTGCGCTATTGCTGGTGTGCTCACCATCTCATTGCCAGTGCCTGTCATAGTGTCCAACTTTAGCTACTTCTACCATCGGGAGACTGAATGTGAGGATCAAACCGAGTACACTCATGTCAAGACGGATCTGTGGGACGACAAGGAGCCAGAAGGGGAGGAAATAGAAGAAGGGGATGGGGATCCAGAGGGGGATTATTATGCCATTGAAGGCATCTGCAACCCTTTGAATGGGACTCTACTGGGTGGACTGTGTACAGGGCAGAGCCCAGAGTTCAGAGGAGGAAATATGTATCTGAGGGAACCACTGGTTACCCAAGTGTAGGGAGGGTACGTGTTGTTTTGTAACATTTGACAAAGACAAAACAAGGAAAATGAAGAAGTGATAGAATGAAGCCCAATGAATATGGCTTCATAGGTCAGGTAATGAAGAAAGAAACTCGCCAAGAGGAACCGGGAATTCATGAAGTAAAACTACAAATATAGCACTTATATGGCTACTAAATACTTTCTATTGCCTTTCCTTGTTCATTTACAGGTATTTATTGCAGCACTAGCCAGTCAAATGTCACTGAAGAGCAACTTTTGTACAATAAAGCTTTGAAAAACAAGAAAAAGCCAGTGAGTTTTATATTCTCAGGGTCATGATATAAATATATTATGAGCTGTTATTTATTAATGCTTTCAGCTTTTGTTCGAGATGAAAATGACTTTCTGAATGTTTGTTCTGTGCCTTGAAACTATGATGTCTTAGTACTGTCACTTTGTGGCTTAAAGGACCAGTGTGTGGGATTAAGTTGCATCTGGCAGTGTGGTTGCATCCGCTGTACGTGAAATGTGAAAGGCCCAGTTTAGGTTCGGTGTTAGGTAGAAACATGGATCATTTGAAGATAACTAAGACACTACAATTCTGAGGCCCAATCCCAATACAGCCCTTGCCCCTACCACTTAGGCCTACCTCTCCGTTTTGCGCATTTACGCCTAGGGGTGGGTTGTCCCGATTCTTGTTTGGACAGAGGGGTAGGGTGATGGAGGTTTTTCAGAGGCACACCTAAGAACTCTCTTAGGTTTGTCCCATATCTTGAGGGAGATTTCAACCACTACCCTTTGTAAATCTGTTCTGAGGGGCAAGGAGGCACTTAAAAACGAGGGGTATGGGTACAAATTAGCAATTTGATGGAGCTTACATGTAGTTTCAGTTGATTATAAACTAATGAAAACATAATTATGAGTGTTGTATATCATATCTGCCCAAAGATCCTTCTTAATTCTACACACTTGACCTTTGATGTTTGAAGTAGAAGCAGATAGATTTTTTGCAATGTAGCTGTCATGTCTGATCAAAACTCAACCATATACCAGCAGTCACTGCAGATGGAGTGAGATCGCTCACAAACCCACCCCACATTCTCAACATTCTCTTGTAAGTAATGTACAAAGTTCACATTTGTGTAGTTAGTAGGCTAATGTGACCTGAAGTGCCTGACATGACCTTTATCATGCTGTAATACAACACTGTAGCATTACTTGATGACACGGTGTTACCCATTTGTGTTAAAGTGAAACATTGTGATTGCAATGGCAAAAGTTCTGTATTTACCTGCTTAATTATGCACTTAGTGTTTTTAATAAAGATTATATTTTATTAATTTTCTTAAAAGGAGCAGTGTTATTTATGGTGGCCTGTGGTATTGAATTGTTATTTAGTAAAAAGATTTAAACTCACACTGCCTGTTAAATATAGCAGTGTTATTTTAGGATCTGAAAAGATAATATATCATCTAATATACCTGATACTTCACTGCTTGGCTACTGTGTCTCTAAGAACAACATTAAGCCATGGAAGCTTGCCACATCGGATCTTTGTTTTCACTTTTGTATGGCTGTGACCGACCTTTTCCACAGCTACTAAGCTGTTATAAGCAGTTGCTTCCAACACTGTTCTCTCTATTTCTATTTAACTGGAACACATAAGACTTTCCACAGCATCACAGTGATGACCTACAGAAGGCATGTGTACCAGTGTAACATTGCAAGTGTAAACTGCCTCAATAATGTATAATAATATATATATATAATAACAAATAATAATTTGTTTGTGTAGATGCTGTCAGAAAAAGACAAATAAACCTAAAACATTAACCACAATTACTAGATTCTGTAACGCAGTGAAGTAGATGTGAGACAAAACAAACAAGAAACACCAGTGTATGAATCAACATTACAACATGGCAACCAAACGGCCTGTTTTCTTGTATGAGGTTGTCCAACCGCAATTGGCAGTGATGGAATGTAACTAAGTACTTTTACTCAAGTACTGTACTCAAGTACAAATTTGAGGTACCCTCACTTAATTTGAGTATTTCCATTTTCTGCTACTTTATACTTCTGCTCCTCTACATTTTGGAGGCAAATATTGTACTCTATCTTTCAGTGAAGAAAAATCTCTTTATTGTTTTATTAATCATAGCCCTGCAACTAACTGCATATGGCTAGACTAACTCTATGGACTCTAAGGACTGTTCAGAACTGAAGAATTCAAAGAATGTAAGATACATTGTCGGAAAATGTCACTGGTTAAAATACATACACAGTATAGTGTCGATTGTATTTACTGTGTAACGACCGAGAAGCTTTTTTTCCCCCATCCCTAAGACACAACACTCAGATGATCACCAGAACCCACAAACAAACTGGTTGAGGGAACTTGGCCTGCTTTTCGTCATTGCTCCACTAGAGAGCGCTCGTGCTCTCACAATGATCAGCCCACTCCCTCTCTCCCCGACCATGAGAGCTGTGGTGTTAGTCAGATTACATTCCTAACATTCTGTATATTTTTCCTTCCTGTAATTGTTTCATGAAATTTCTGTATCACTGCATGACAATGAGAAAAGACAAACAAAAGTGAAATTTATATCAAGTTTATTTTCATTGTCTCCAGTCTGATAAACACAACTGAGTTGAATAAACAGAACCATGCTGGACTCAGAAAACTCCAAAGGATGTTGCAACATGGGTCATTTCTTACTTGGAAACTAAGATGCTCTTAAATTACTAACAATAAAATCTCAGAGGCTGTATTCAAAAAATATTACATTTTTAAATAACCATTGGAAACACACAATAAATAAATAAGTTACAGTCATATTTCCCTCATAGAAACATGTTGAGAAGCAAAATAACAACTCATCTCATAATAAAATCAAGTCTGCAGGTTCTACCTGGCCAATAATAAACACATTTTTAAAAGCTACACATAGTTAAATATCTGTTAAATTAATATTTGTTACTTGTACACTGAGAACTGAGGACTGACCACATTATTAAGACCCATTCCAAGAGGATCATCAGAGTCCACGTCGAAATATCTCTGATTGTTTGGTTGTTCAGACACACTCTCCCTTGCCAAGGTATTCCTGAGCGGTAGGAATCGAGTGAAGGGGACTGTGTGTCGGTCTGGGGACTGTTTTGATGCCAGAGACACAGGAGATCCGTGGTGCGAGGAGAGGAAACGGGTGTATCCATCTGCCAGGAGTAGCTCTCTGAAGGTGCAGTCAGCATCGGTGTAGTGACTCTAAAAGGGACAAGAGATACACAGTAAACTGTCAGTCAAGGACAGGAGGGAGGACAGACGTTTCACATTAAAGTTTTCTTTGCTTACTGTACCTGCCCCCTCAGATGGCCTTCGCTGTCCATACAGAGAAACAGAGACGATGACTGTCCTTTGATGACAACATGGCCGGATTTCACTGATTTCAGCTCCAGCACACCTGGAAACACAGAAACATAAAAAGTTGTGTCTTGCATTTTCTTGGCCTCAATGTATCCTGTGTATTGTGTGGATGTTTAAAGGAAAATATTCTATCTGCAAAATACTCACTGTTAAGGGTCTGAGCATCACTTCCTGACACTCTCCCATCCGGGGTCATCTGCAGATACATCCCTCGTCTGTGATTATCTGCAACAAGAACGAAAGCAGAAAGAAGTCAGTGCATTGAAGAATTTAAGCAGTTTAAGAGGAGCATTATCTCATATTTGTACTAATTGTATAACTAAATGATGAAAACTAAGAGTATCATAAATACCTGTGTAGAGGTGCACCTCTCTGACTTGACTATTAAAGGATAAAAGTGGGTTGGAGTCAGTGAGATAGAACGACAGAGAGAAAGGAAGTGAGATGATTAAGAGAAGAGAAGACAGGTAGGAGAGGGAGGTGTGTGGAAACAAAAACATCTGGAATAACAGATTAAAGGAGCCTCGAAATAAATAAAAAAATAAATTAATGATATAATAATATAATAAATAGGCTCCGTACAAGTAAGTTCTTTTCAATCAAATTCTGAACGGGAGCAAGTTTTGTGCCCTTTTAAAGGAGTTTGGAGAAGGAGGTCCTTCTTCATGAGAGTACCGTATGAGTCACACATTTGTACATAATTAAACCGTGATTTAATGCTGAGAGGAAGACCTGTGTTCAAACACTATGTATGGACTTCTTCCGTCTCATTTACTGTAAGAGATTCTCAACCCACGAGGTCAGGTGGGAAAAATTCCTCAGAACTATTTAACCTCTCTTAGCAAGTGATTTGACATTATTCAAGGACTTCTGAATAATACTGTGTATATGTATTGTGCAATTTATGAAAATTGTTTTCTTGCCCAATTACACGTTAGCAAGAAGCAAAATGAAATACACGTTTTTGTTTAAAGGGGCATTATGTAGTTTTGGAGAAGAAATTCAAACTTAGAAATATAATATTTACAATATTAATGTCACACTGCAAACTCAGAAATATTTATATTTTCTATAATTGAATAATAAGGAGGAAAATAATACTACATAGTGCACCTTTAATGTAAATAATCATGTGAATGTACTCATCAAAAATGCCAATATGAATTCTAACAACTATCAATTACCTTTTTAGTTTTATTTGAAATATTGCAGTTCAACAAGACACTCAAATGTTATTTGTAAAGTGCTTCATCACGTGTAGAACAATTAGCATTTTACAGTAACTCAGGATGACTTTCCATTCAGGCTTCCACTTCAAAAATATACACATTTCACAACTGCAAAACAGAAGATGTAACACGTACATATCTGTCTGCGTCATCTGCTAAATAAATGATCACAGATGTGTTTTACAGTGTTTATCTTACTTTGATACGTGTGTGCGTTTGTGAAACGGTGGGTGAAACTGATTTACAGGCAGGAGACAAGTGTTTATGTGACCGCAGCTGTGCAGTCACCAGAGAAGCTGCACGCCATGCTTATAAAGTCACAAGTTAAGAAACACGGCGCATCACCAAAAAACGTTACTTCCACTTCAAAGTGCATTACCATTGTATCATTTCATTGGGACGCTATGTCAGGGGCCAGTTCATCCAGATTGATACGGCTTCTCACTTAATCACTTGTAAATCAAAACTGAATGTGTCAGTAAGCTGTGTTTAAGTCTGCTATTCTTAAAGAAATGATTCATGAGGCTGTCAGGAGGAGCCTTTAACCAATTTGAGCAAAACACCATTATTGTGGGACCATTATTAAATATGGAACATCTGAGGCAGCTTGATTTAACAAACAAACGAAAAACATTTCAATGCTCGTAGCTTATTTGATAAAGAAACTTGCCTACACATGTTTCCTGTTGTTGAAAGTGAAACATAAACATAAATATAAACAGAATGGTGGTCGTAAACACTGACAAATACTCCGGGAAAAGAGATGACTTGTTGTTCTGTGTCACACAATGAAGATGTGTTGGTTCATCTTGGAAAACACAGCAAAGCAATGCTTAGAAAACAAGGACACGCACTCCAGATATAACAAATGTCTGTATTATAGCAGCTAAATCCTTGTAAAATGGCAAGACATTAAAAAAAAGGAAACGTGTTTCGACCTCTAGGTCTCCATCAGAGCTTCAAACAACAAACAACAAGCGTGTGGCAGTACCTGTATTATTAAAAGCCAAGGCCGACACATGACCCAGATAATAACACAGAAAATGTGCAAAAAATATATAATACTACTGCAAAAAGCTTTAAAAAAGAGTGGAGCCTATTACACATTTTCTTATATTTGAGAAAGTCTAAAAATATTCCTTCCTGTTCATTATGTAATTATTACTTAAGTGTCTGCTTCATGTTCCCCCCTCAGTATAACTGAAGTGACACTGAACAATTCTGTTTAAATTCAGCTTATGAAACAAATTAATTCCATGTAATGAAATAATGATTAAAAAAAAGGTTGCAGTTTTAAAGATGGAACTCAGCCAGGAGATGGAGCCAGAGTCACTGATTTAGTGGTTTTGTGACTGTGAAGGGATTTGATTTTTTTCATCCATCCTTTAAACCTTCCTTTGTGCACTCACATGTAGTATCTGTTAGCATATACTATATAACTCACCAGGTAACACTGTTGTCTTCTGTTATGTAACCCCTCAGATTAAAGTGGATAGACATGTTTTGTTTTCCTTTTTATTATTTATTTAATATATTTATATCAGAAATGTAAATCCAGTGTGTATCCAGTGATTTTACTTCTTTCCCTGAATGAAAAAGTGTAGGTCTTCCTTTATCCGTTACTTCTTCCTCCCCCAATCTCCCACAACTGTCCCACATCCCCTCACACCACATTGTTTTTGCATTTTTCTTTGACAGTTGTGTATCAGAGGAAGTAATGCACAATGACCGCATGTGTCTACTATACATTTTATTTGTATTACCATTTGTTATACTCTACTGACGCTGACTCTGTCTGTGTGTTTATATAGTATATAGGCATACACAGATGGAAAAATGTGTGTGTTCCTGACTTAGTAAGGTTAGAGAAAAAGAGAGAAAGAGAAAATACCATTTTGCACTTAAAACAGACAGCAGTTAACTCCATACATTATGGACTGGCATAAGAAGGGCAATTGAAATTGATTTACGTTGCAAAATAACAGAATATAATTCAAAACAATAAATGAAAAAAGAATCTTCCAGTCATTTATTTCAGCAACATATTGCTGCCACACCAGATAAAGAAAAACGAATCATAGGGTGAAACGTTTTTTATATAACAAGATATTTTCACATTCTTTCATCACATAAACTAACATAACAAGGAGCTTTTCTTGTTATAAATATGCTATTTATGTATATCTATTAATATTTATAATATATTTTAAAAATATTTCCGTCAAAAAATTTTCACATGAAACTATCTTGTTAAGATGTAAAACATTTTATGCACCGTTTCACATTATAACAGTGGCATAGCAGCAATATGTTACAAGTCTGGGACACAAACACCTGTGCTATTTATAGCCTGTCCTGTGTCTAAAAAGCATTGTGGGGTTTCCTCTTCCTGCTTTGGCTCAGTTCCAGTCCTGTGGTGATCACTTCACCCTGACTGAGCACAAACATGCAGTTTGAAGGATATAGCTGAGTCAATGTCTTTGCTATTATGCATAGATAATAAAGGACTTTATAAAGGAGACCAATATAATGAGATAAATGAAGTCTTAAACTGTAGTCTAATCAAGACTATACACTGTACTGAACAGGTAAAGACATGAATATACCCGTCCCTTAACCCCCTTACTCCTTATTGGTGCTGTATAGGTCTTATTCATGCCCCTGACAGCAGAGTTTAACCTTTATCTGAAACTGATTAGTGGTTCACAGTTTAAAAAAATGACCTCCAGCTCCATTAATAACCACTTACCTGTGATCTTCTGTGAGCGGTCAGTGTGAGGGGGAAATAACTCCTTCAGCAGCCTTGTACAGGTATGTTTTTTAATTACAGCTTTTACAATCATTATCATTATTGTTATCATATTATATTCAATTATCATCACTACTCTCCAGTAATATGAATTTAAATCATAACACAATTTGTTTTTTTTTTCTTCAAAATGTACACATACAAGTAGCATATCGTAAATGTCCATAATTTTAAAACATATTTTCCTTTTGTCAACCTAAAATGAAATTACAGTCAGTCTTAAAACTAAGTATGAAATGAACGTACAGTTTAATACACACACATACATACTGTACATACATACAATAGCAGTTATCATAAAAAATGATAAAAATAAAATACACACATTTTACAAAGTCCTGACCCAAGCTTTCACATCATTAGATGATTGATATCATGACGTTCACTCTAAAATGGTTGATTTTGGCATGCATATTAACACAAATGCTTAACTCTTTTTTTCCCAGTTTGAACAGGATTTTGTCATAAAGCACTTTGCTAATTGTCTCATTGTCTGTCCTATTCACATTTGTGCATCTCATGTCTGTTATGGCTTAAGAACATACATGTCGTTTCCCCCATGTGTACACTTACACTCTCCCTTTGAAGCTCCCCTCTCCCCAGACTCTACTGTATTGTGGTGTTACTAGGCAGAGTATGTTCTATTATCAGTCTACAAATCAAGGTAAGATCACCTGCAACGATGCGTGTCGGGGGCGTCGTTTCTCTTGATCTGAACAGGAATGCAGTTTCTGATTCAAAAAACTATAAATTTGTTGTGTCAATATTGCCATCTCACACTCAGAAAACAGAAGATGTATTCACGATAGGCGATGGTCACTTTCTACAGGCCACTTTCTACAGAATCAAACAGCGTCATGCCACAACTATGGATCGAGATGGAGTGAGAGAGAGCGAGAGAGAAAGAGAGAGAGAGAGAGAGAGAGAGAGAGAGAGAGAGAAACAGATGGATGAACACGCATTCACTCATTATTTTATCATCTTTTCAGAAATCATTCACTCAGTGTCTTTGATTTTCCGAGACATCCGGCTCGAACGATGTTGGTCGTCTTCTAGTGTCCGTTTTTGATTTTCATCCTCAGTTTTTTTTTTTTTCTCTTCAAAAATGTGGTTTTTTTTTCCTCGGGTAAGGATGGAGGTGGGGTTCTACAGAATGGAATAAAACACACACGTGAATAACTGTGATAGCTCCCGCTGAGATGAGATGTTTGATTTGGCGTTCACACAAGCTATTTTTAGCTACAGATACAATCGTCAGAGAGAGGGTGCTTTTCTCACCTGGTGTGCTTATCTTTTAGCAGGAATATGTTCTCACGGATCCCGACTCTCCTCTTGGACCAGAGTTTACTGACAGAGAAAAGAAGGTGTTTAGTAAATATATATGGACAAACAAATAACAAAAAAAGCCCTGTTTAGATTGATAGTTGAATAGATAAATATTTTTCCATTAACATAAAAAAGGCTTCTGTAGCTCCAACTACGGTGAGGAATAGGCTAGTGTTGGTATTTGCTTCTGAAAGGCCATTCATTTATATGCATAGTGAGCATGCACATTTGTATGCATATAACCACATGTTTGTAGAAAGCCATGAGACCATATTCACACGGCGGCCATTTTCCTCTGCCGCCATGCTCAGGGTGGGCAGCTCATCTGCTGGGATAATGTTATGCTGCTTGTTTTAGAGGTTGCAAGTCATATAAATGTCGAAAATCTGACATATTGTTATCATTTCACCACTTCCCGATATGGCCTGATGTCCCTCCAGATTTTCAATATCCATTGTCTTTACAGTGCTGATCAATCAGGAAATTGTGAAATAATTAAAATGTGTCAGATTCCCTATGTTAATGCAACTTGCAACCCAGAAAACAGCGTAGAATATGGTCTATAAATTGTCTGTAAGGTAAATATGAAGCTACTGCTAGTGGATGGATAGTTTAGCACACAGATTGGATATAGGGGTGAACGTGCTCATATATGTAACATATATATATATATATATACATACATGTAGTTCCCATAGGCCTATATGAAATATATGTACATTTATGTACAAATCATAAAGGAAACCTGGAAATTGAAACAATTTAATATGTTGACATATCTGTTCAGCCCACACATATATATGTTTATGTATATAAATTACATACTTTGGCATATATGTCATATATATTTATACCAATAACATTTGTATTTGTATAAATGTCCATATCAGCATCTCTTAACCTCCTAATTAGTGGGCTAATAAGGCTCAAACAGTTTCCTTGTTTACAGTTTATGTGCTAAGCTAAGCTAATCAGCTGCTGCTGGTGACTTGTGTGAGTGTTATTAATCTCCTAACTGGAGATGTGTGGACTCTGGACTCCTAACTTACTGTCAGCCCAGTAATGTCCCAGATAGTTCCCTTGTATTTATCTGGTTGTTTATATCTGTTTGACTGTAAGCACCACTGAGATGTTTCACCTAAATACCATCAGTCTGTTGTAAAGTGGACATGGAAAAATCTGACATTCAAACAAGCCGATGGTGTGAGAGTTTACTGGATTTCCTGTATTTCCCCAAATGTAAAAAAAAAACTGCTTCTCTGGGACAGTTAAATGTCCCAAAATCAAAACAAAACACAGCTGAAAGTCTTGAAATAGCACACAATCCTTTTCAAAACAACCTTGGCTGTAGGGTATGTTGTTCCTGTTTTGGGTTTGATTTTCCACCGTTTGTGAATACAGTATGGTTCAAATCTGTAACAATTCACCTAAAACAGTCTTTGCTCTCAACTCTTACCAGATGATGATAACACAACCACAAAATGTTTCCACATGTGGAAATTCTAATCCACATGTGACAAAAAGCAAATCATGTATGAACATATGTAATTCACATGTGACAATATACATTTCTCATGTGGAAATGTTCTTTCATATGTACAGAAAAAGCCAATCACTCGTGAAACCGTCTAGTTCACATGTGAGAATAGCCTATTGCAAGTAAAAAATGTGCAAAAATGTGGAATTTACACGTTGAAAAGCAAATGTTATGTGATTTCATGTGCAATGTTGTGTTTCCAGATGTGGGAAAAAGCCAATCATATGTTATAGTATGTAAATACCATGTGAAAACGTACATTTATTATGTGGAAATGTTCCTTAATCTTTAAAAAGCCAATCACTGTGATATTATTTTCTTTTCAAATGTTAAATTTCTAGTTAAAATGAAGTGAATAAATTCAGTTCACATGTGAAATCACGAAAAGGCAGGTTTTACTGGTGACATTTTTGTAAGGATAGGTATACAGCATATAACAGGCTTGGCAGTCTGGAGGGAAAGAAAAACATACTCCATCAAAATGATTATCTGCAGTACAAATTGCATTCGTAATTTCAAGGTTTTCTCTATGGTTGTAAGGCTTAGGTGCAGCGCCATACCTAACACGAATGTAAGATGAAGGTGGAGTGCATCAAAACTAAGAAAATGACAGATGTAATGATTATAGTTAGACCCCAGTAGATATCTTGAGCAACTTTTATCAATAAGCTTTTTTAGTGTGGATATTTTTTATTATGAGCTCAAGCTTTCCCAACGTTTTATACACAGATATCCTAATAATAATGGCCTAAAATGCTGTAATAATTTAAGACTTACTTGGGGAATGACTCCTAAACCCTCACTCCAAATACGTGCACCTCAGCCTTCCACAGATCTCGGGGAAAACACTGCTATCTATAGGTAATAAACTTGCATCGTTGGTGAACACATGCTAGAATTACCACTGATTTGCACACTGGACACTAGTGAATGAAAATAGCCTAAAATACTGCATGGTTACTCAATTGTTTCTCATTCCCCTTTATGTTTTTTTGGGCTCATTAACAGTAATCTTCATGCTTCATCTCAGCTCTTAAACTCAGTCATCAAAAGCTTTTGACCTTCATCACCATATTCCAGTTTTGTTCTGTTGTTATTCTTATGCTGACTTTTATCACCACAGTTCTCACTCGTGTGAAGTTTAAATAAACAAATAACTTCAGGCTGAAGTAACACAGATTTGCACGCAGTAACATCCTCTGCGGCTTTTCTGCGTCACAACATGTTTACCTTTATTTGTCAGTATGACTAGTTTATTATTTCATAATGCACGTTATTGTTTTTTCCCCACAAATGTTTTAAACAGGAAGTGACCGCTGTATGATGCTTTGCTGTGAGCCGCATCTCCTCACCTTCACTCTGGACTTTCCTCAGGGTGACGGAGGGGGTCGAGATGGCCGAGGCACGGAAGTTGGCAGGTAACGTTTCCGAGGAGTCGGCGGTCACACCGCGGAGGTCCTTCTCCCTGAACATCTTCCTCCACGATGGTGACCGTGTGAATGTTTTCGTGCCGTCCTGCAGAGACGATCAAGCAACAGCAGTGATTAAAAATAACACAGTGGAGGGTATCTATTTCAGGGTCTTATTCATTATGCATTAGTGGCGTTTAACAAAGTAGTATCTGACAAAGCAGGAGTTGTTGTGACAGTATTACACAGTTGCACAGTTTTTAGTCCTGGACGCTGTAACTAAGCAATTAGCAGTTGTGTAAACACAGCTGAACCACTTTGGCACGCCGACAATTTGCCAGCAGTGGTACTAACCCTGATGCCATATAAAGGCTCTCTTTATAAGGAATGGAGATATTTCAGTCGGCTGTTTGACCACTGAGAGGAAATTATCCTGTCACATATTTAACAAAGGGCAAAAAGTTCGGATCAAAGGCCCTTTTGTTAAGTAAAATAGTCTCAGTCAGGGTGGCTACAATCAACACACACCCCCGCCTCCTGGCAGGGGTGATTATCGTGATTGATTTTCTCCTGACATCTGCTTTGTCCTACCTCATCTGGCCTCCTCTCTGTTCCCATGGAGATGAGAGCGTTGTACTCCTTCTCCAGGAGCTGCCGCGCCTGCAAAAGATAGACAAACACAAGATTTAAGATCATAATTAAGATAATTTAAGAGTTAAAGATTAGGATTATCTCGGCAGAAGGTGAGAGATAAGCCTTCTACAAGTTGTTGTGGAGTACCTGCGTGTTCTGATTGGGTATCTGGAGGAGGAGGGCCAGGTCGGTGTAGTCGAAGGTGTCGTCTAACGCCAGGAGGGCCCCGTGCACGCCGCTTTCTAATAGGTTGTCAGCAAACTCTTTCAGGCCGATGGACTGCACCCAACACATAACTCGCTCGTTGGACCACACCATTACATCTGCGGAGATGGACACAAGCAGGGAGCTTTATCAGTTCAACACAGGTCAAAAATGATGTGTGAAAGAGAGGATTTGGCTGTTAACCACAGGCCTCACCTTGGTTCTGGTGTTGACTCTCATCCCTCTTCCTCTCCAGCTCCTTCCTGTCATAGTTCAAGCGCTTCAAGCACATGATACCATAGTGAAGACTCACCCTGTCAGAGAGAAAGACATATTTCCCTAATTTTCTCAAACCCAAGAAGAAGGTGCAAAAAAAAGAAGTAGATAGAAAAATGTCTGACATACCTGTGGAAACTGTCCACCATCTTCAGCTGGCCCCTCAGCTCTTTCTTGGTGAGGTGATCGAGCATGCGGGCGTCCACCAGCGACTCCATGAAATAGGAGCGGTACTGGGGCAGACCCAGACTGGGCAGCCACTCGTTTCCCACCCACTCGTGGTTCATGTCTCCATAGGCCAGGATCTGGAGGGCGGTGCAGGTGACAGAGATGAAAAAAGAGAAAAAAAAACAAACACGGTGCATAAAAAACAAGATGTAAGACAGTCTTCAAAACTGTGACATCTAGAACAAGGACCTGAATTTGAAACATCGTTGCTCATATGTATTTTGAAGCCTCATTATGTGGCAGACAAGGGGTGATCAAAAAACAAAACTGATCATGGGTCTTTCTGTTCCTCACTGTTAAACAACCACTTTTGCTGATACAAATCTTTCTACGTGTCTCAGGCAGAAATGGTGATGGGTGAGGTAATGTTTATAAGATTTCATTCACGTCGTGTTTTGTCGCATTCACCAGCTTCCTTCCGTGCTCTCTGACCTATCATCTGACGTTTCCCCGGAAGTTACAGCGACAAGCGACCAAATGAAACATGCGACCGTTAACTTGAGTGGACTTACGGCTTCTCCGGGTTTGAACATTGCTGGAAACACTTGAGATGATGTAAATACACGGCACAACAAAATATGCGTGGTGCAGAAATGTTACATATTATATCTTTAAGGTAGAAAAAACAGGATGGGCCTCAAAGTTTAACCTATAACTCTCAAAAATAAACAAAGTCCCGCTGTCTGCAGCTGCCTCTCCTTCCTGAGAACTCTATATACAGTGCAGAGCTGTATACACACTCCTGGCCTACCAGCAATCATGCAAAACACTCCTCACAGGAAATGGGAAACTTGGGACTTAAGCTAAAATCACAAAGAGGTGGTGCCTTTTGAGGGATGTTGATGATCTCTGTATATTGGAGTTAAACAGAAATTTTGTGTTAATATCGATTTGGTATCACTTTCTTACAAGGTACCATTTACAAAGGGTTGATAAGCTGTTGATAATGACTTTTAATAACTTAATGTCTTAACATTGACCACTTGCTGCGTGTACAGTCCCTCTGAGGGAATTGCTGAGGCATTAGCTGAAATGATTTATCAATCATTAATAAAGCCATTAATTACAGCTGAGCCGTAGTTAAACTGTGTTTTTAGATAGATACTTATTTATTATGACATTAGTATTGAAGCAGTTGCCATCCAGTGAATAAAAAAAGGCTTGACTTGCATGTGGATCTAAAGGGGACACCTACATTTACACAACAGTTATATTTCACACTCAGTTACACTCTTAATGTGTTTACATATACGTTGTTAGCCGTACAGTAGCTCTGATGGCTTGGTTTGAGGCTGTTGACCAATTAGAGGCTGTGTTTCTGACTTAATGACCGATTGCAGGCTGTGATTCTGACTGTGTGGCAGGGCTTAAGTTAGCTCCATCCCAGCCATGCAACTGTTACCTGTTAATTGTATGTTGTGTATGGTAATAAATTAAAAAAAATCTAAATCCCTGAGACCCCTACAAGAATGCCTTATTTGAAAGTTGTACTGTGATTGAAGTGATTCTAAAGTTTATTCATTTATTAAGACGGGACACAATGTTGCTGCTGAAGAAAAAGCCTTAACTATAAAACTATTGCACCTGTCTGAAAACAGGCTCAGCTAGAGCATGCTACCGTTTGCTCTTCCTACATTACAGTTTACATGAGGAACAATGGAGTTCAAATGTCCAATCAAACTATCAGTTTGTGTAGTGTACGGCAAATACCGATTATGTGACCGTACTACCTGGCAGGTCAAATTTGAGGAACTGTTTGATAGAAATAGTGTTGATAATGCAAAATATGTGAATATTTATTTATTTCTGTTCTTTTTATATTGTTTATATATATAAATCAGGGAGTGATATGTGTTTGTGTTGTTAATGAACCTCACATTATCCTTCGCTACCTGATAATCACCCGCACCACAAACTCACCTGGTCCCAGCTGAACTCCTTCTGCTCCTTGTGTTTCAGACGTGGGAGAAATGAAAGAGAAAGGGGTGACAGAGAGTTGCATAGAGAGAGGGAGATATCACCGGTGGGGGTGGGGGTGGGGAGTGTGTTTGTGTGCGTGTGTGTGTTTGTTATGGTGAATCAGCGTCAGGACAGAATGGAGAAGAAGAAGAGGAGGAGTGGGGGGGAAGGCAGAGGGAGTAAAAGTTTTGTTAGTGAGTGAGAATTAGTTGGAAAAAACACTACATCAAAACAGATTTTGAGGGAATAGTAAGGGAAAGGTGTAGCCAAACATGCCTAATCAGAGACAAAGAAAAAGAAAATTATTATATGACATGACTAAATACAGAAAACACTGTAATAGTGTCAAAACAAAGTAAATCAATCTGCTAAAATATTGAACTCTGTTTAGATTTGATATGAAATGTAATATTCTTACTGGCTTGGTGGCAGCAGTGAGAGACTCCATCTCAGCGTGTGTCATCCAAATATTACTGGTCGACTGTAATGACAGTAAACAAATATCAGTCTTCTTCAGCTGTGTGAACACGTGATGTTTACAGCTGTGTATTCATTGTGCTTTTCACTGAGCCTTACAGAGCGAGTGCTTGCGGGTGCAGACGGACTGGTGAGAGAGACCATTTCCTGGATGGCCAGGCGGAGTTTGAGCCGGTGCAGAGGGTTGCTGATGCCGATCTCCCTCTGGATCTCCGTGTCCGACAGGTTAGCCATGATGGCGCCGCTCTTCACGTTGGCACGACAGGCTGCGACGTACCACGCTGGCATCCCTACCCACAGCTGGATTAACGGAAATAAGATGTGAATGGCAACACTTGTAATGATTTGCTGACACTGAACTGAACTCATCCCCCCATTTAGCATGAAGTACCTCAAGCCATGTAACAACAGTTGGGCCATCCCATGAGGCGAAAGGCAGACCCTGACGACAGGCTTCCTCTAAAAGGTCGTGCCTGGCAAGCAGAGTGGAAAACAGAGAGTTTGACAGAGATTAACTTCATCATATCTCACCTTACCACTGTCTACTTTTATAAATAGAAAATCCCATTGAACTTGAGATGTTAAACACCATGACGTCTGTGCCTAGCAGCAAAACATGAGCATATACTTTTTAAATCAAAGCCCCTGGCCTGATTAATGTCATGCTCCACCTGACTGTGCCAGTTAGTAATACATAGTCGCCTCTCTGAATAACACAAGAAGCGTGTTGAAAGGTGACTGATCTCACTTCTTTTTGCTACGGCGGTCTTTTTCCACTGTTCCGGTCCCAAGTTTAGTCAGGCCTAACGGATCGGCTGAACCCAGGTCATCGGAGGGTGTGGAGGCTGGAGAGGTCAAAGGTTAAAAATAATATTTAATTTAACAATACTGTAAACAGCTTCAAAATGGATTGTCCATGAGCAGATTCCGATCTTTTCACTGACCCAGCGAGGCAGATTCGCGGCCAGGTGCACCGATCCTCCCCTTTTCCTTTTTCCCAAAAAGACGCCCGATGGACGACTTGATGCTTTTCTTTTTGCTGGCTTTGTGGAGGGAATCCTGGCTAGCTGTGGTGACGCCATCAGCAGAGAGGCTACAAGGACAAAGAAAGGAAAAAGAGGAAGGAACAGTGAGCGCATCTGAATGCTAGTTTGTTAGCCTCATAAACGGGTCAAACCCTCTGGAGAGTACCTGCGAAATTCACGGTGATCGTCAAGGCCTGCGCCCGGGTGAGTGTGTGTCATTCGGTCCAATCGTAGGGCTCGAGGAACAGGAGGAGGGGTGGAGTCGATCAGGGCGAGTGCTCTGCATTCTTCGCCATCTTTGCTATTCTGAAGGGTGGAAAAAAATTGGGACAATTTATAAAGGCTCTTCCCTAAATTACATATCACATCACATAATCTACATTGTGATCTGCATATTCTGTGATTTTGTTTGTCTGTTCCATACTCCCTGCTTGGAGACGCCACTGTTTGTTTTTCCTCACTCGACTTCAGGGTCCAACACTGTACAAGACTTGACTATTCTTGGCTTATACCACAACTTCGACACAGTACCTGTCTGTCTGTCTCCCTGGCAGGGGAATGTGGCAGACGGGGGGTGGAATGTCCAGAACTGGGTGGTGAGGGAGACGCCAACGTGGAGGAGGTGATGGAAGGAGTCATGTATCCCCTCCCGACGCTGTCCCGTCCTCCCAGCGAGGAGGGTGGAAGAGGTGAGGCGTCGAGGGCCACGCTGCTGACCCGGCTCTCGATCTCCTCTGCCCTCATCTCTGTGCTCTCCTTTTCCTCCTGAATCAGCCTGAGAGGAGAGCAGAGAAGATTTTTAAATCTCTGAATTATTCTAACAGGAAGTCAACATCATTATTTAGCTGTAAGATCTCAAATTAGTCTGATAAATGATAATAATAATTGACATAAAACTCACTTAATCTCCTTGTTGATGGCCTCCAGTTGCTCCTGTAGCATGATGGCCAAAGTCTGTACATCTGTCTGTCCGCTGGGTGAGAGCAGCTCCGATCCGAACAGAGTCTCCCTGTCATCCTCGTCATCAGAGCAGCCACCCTCCACGCCACCCTCAAAACCTGGACCCAGCATAGTGCCGCTGTCCCACTCTCCATACTGGGAGGAGGCAAAAATGGAGGGTAGGATGCAGGAAATTATCATCCGAATAGCACATTTTATCTACATCACCAGTATCTCATTGTAAGATTCGCACCTTGTTACCATCGTCCCTAGGCCCCCACCGGCCGCGGTGTGCCCGCCTGACCACCACCCCACCAGAGGAGCTGCTGTAACCGGATGGGAGCGAGCCTCCACCCTGGGGGTACCGCAGCTCCGAGGCGCTGCCTGGAAGAGATCTTCGAAAAAGGGTGGAGGGAAGTGAGCTGACGCTGCCCGCCCTATGGTGAGATGAAGAATTCATTTGTTATGCCACAGTGAAAAAACAAACCACATTATAAGAGTTTTATCCACATGAATTAACATTGTAAATATTTGCATATTTGTGAGGCGGAACAACCCCCTCTAGGAGAAGTATAAATAATTACTTTAAATAAAGATATTAGTGGAAGTACAGTAAGACTAAACAGGAGAGTAAACACAAACTTGTGCTCAGAACGGGCAGTGTGTTGTACATATAGTCTCCCTTGGGAGTCTTTGTTTGTGTTTGTTTTAATGCAGGACACACTGTATAAATACATCCCCTTAAAGGTTCATTGTATCTAACCTGGAATAAGAAGAGCCGGGCCTGCCTCTCAGCTGATCCAGCTCCAGTTGGATTCGCTCCAGTTCAGCAAGGAGCTGCTCCTAAAGGACGAAGGAGAGAAGACTATTATTTGCTTTATTGCCTCCTATTTGTGAAACATTACACATCTCATTTGCAGATGGATTTGTGAGAACTGGGAAAAAAATTATATTTAAGAATTAAAGGTGCAGAATTAAAGTTTTTTTTTCCTTTCCTTCAGTTTTTCATATAGGTTCTTGTGCATGTAAAAGATCTTGTAAGATAAAAAGGCCAATGTCCACACCAACAGAAGCTCCTCTCTCCCACAGAAGACACTGCTCCTGAAACACCTCGTCGGTAGTCCCGCCGTTAATTTCGTGACTTTGTGAGATCACACTACGTCACCATGTCACACATTTGCATAATTTATGCCTAGTGTCTAGTTGGCACATAAGAATTCATATGGCACAGCTGCTCTGTTGTCGTTAGCGGTGCTGGCTCAGGCATGTGTGAGCTGCCCAATCAGAGCAGACTGGGTATTCAGGAGGTGGGCCTTAAAGAGACAGGAGCTAAAACAGAGCATCTCAGACAGAGGGGGAATACAGTGCTGAAACACTGGACACTATGAGAAAACTGATGTGTTTTTTGAGCATTCGTAAAATAAAATGATTAACCTGAAAATTAGTATATGTCTCCTTTGAACAATCAAAAATGAACTAAAATTAACCCTAACCCTAACCCTAAAACAGCTAGCTGCACAGCTAACTGAGTTAACTAGCTAAAGGCAGCTAGCGTTAGCAGGAGTGATTGACGTGCTCCCCCCTATTTGTTTGGAGTATGAATACGACAGATAGACAATCCTTGAATACTGCACGTTTAAGGTCAACATTTTCAGCAAAAAGTGTAGATGAGAGTGATCAAAACTATATTTTGTTTAGAGCAAATGCAAGAAAATGTTGTTGAAAGTTTAATCATGCACGAGAATAAAAAATGCCTCAACCTCTCACACACAGAACATTTGAATGACGTGATAACATAGCTGAATACCTTATTAGCTAGAAGGTCGTCTTGGATTTTCTTCATATTGGACAGTTCCTCTGAGAGAGCATTCTAGCAGAGCAGAAGAATGAAGTCACATTTTTTACACATTCTTATTTACTATAATCACAAAATATTCTGCACCACTAATCTTCTTGTTACCTTCTCCTCCAGCGCTGCCATCCTCTCTTTGAGGTGGAGCTGCAGTCTCTCGTTGGACTCGGACAGAAGCTTGTCCACTGTATCTGAGAGGCGTTTGTTGTGTTCGTCATTCATCTTCTCCCTCTGCCTCGCCTGAAACAAAACCATGAGAGAGGTGCTCAGGATAGAACTGAAGTGGATGACAAACTTTAATTTCTCAGCCAAGTAGAGAAAAATAAATGGTGTTACCCTCTGTAGCTCTTGGTTCTTCTCCTCAAGTTGAGCTTCCATTTGCCGTAGCCGCTCCTCAAAGTTTCCATGGCGCTCCTCTGCCTAAATTAGAGGAAACAAGAATATTCCCAGATGTTCCGACAAGACTGTTTATGATGCATGAATGGACTGAATATGAGAGTGCTGGTCTCAATGTACCTTGTTGAGAGCAGCAACCCTTTGGGCAAGCTGGGCCTCGATCTCAGGCAGCGTCTCTGCCCTCTGTAGAGTCTGCTGGAGCTTCTGCTTGGCTTCATCCAGACGCTCCTGTAGCTGCCTGTTCTTCTCTTCACTCTGGACACATGGACGGAAACAAATATAGAAGAGACAGAGATTAGATACTACCATATAACTACCGCATCAAACATGGAAAGTACTGACAATTTCATACCGACTGTAGTTGGGTGCTGGATTATTTGAGACACTCCTTACCTGTCTGTGCAGTGATTCCTTGCTGGCCAGCTCGTTTTCCAGCTTGTCTTTGATATCATGGAGAGAAGTCGCCTCCCTCTGGGCGCTGAGGTACCTGCAATCAACACCAAGTCACCATTGAATTATTAGAGCTGCAGATGTCGGACAACACAACATGATTTATGTGACTATATGCAGGAGCGTAGTTTGACAAAGACATTTCCTCCTTACTGGCAAAAAATAAACAATTGGTGGGGCTAAAAATACAAAGAATCACAAAATGATTGAATTTAGCTCGGAGAGCCAAATTTGCAAGGTCCCATGAATTTAATAAAAGTTTTTACATGATTTTTTCCAAGAAAATCCATAATATGAACTGGGAAAAGTTCTGAATTCTGGGTAAGTTGGCGTGGAATTACCCCGTCACAAGCAGTAGTGAGTGATTTGTGGAATTTTCCCCTGGATTTTGCCTTACAGGCATGGTGATTATTATGGATTCCACTCTGCCCTACTCTGCCTCTGATTGGCTTAGGTTGCGGTCACACATATGCAAATGCAGGTGAATGAAAATCTCCTGCTGGTTGAATGAGGGCAGTGCAGGATGTGAGCCATCAGTTGGCTGGTTTGTAATTCGTTTGAGGGGTCAAGCACACACGTCTTTGTTATTGGTTGTGGCTGCGTCTTCGCATGTCAGAGTTCACCAAATTTGAACTCCATTGGTTGCAAAAGTGAACAGGGGGCAAATATTTTGCGTATGTGTGACCTCGACCTAAACCTAACCAACTCAACCAACAAAGGCAACCAATCAGAGGCAGATTAGAGCAGGTCTTCCCAAGAAAACAGCAGGATCCATGAAAATATTAATAATCTGGGCTATCTTCTAAGTCAATTAAGTCTCTCTGTGAACACACAGTAACCACTGGACAAGCCTGTTGGTGGTAAGGTTTGAAACTACAGTATCTCAAGTGTGTGTGTCATGTAGTAACATGGCCTTAAGATGGACCCCTCTTCTCTTGGCGGAGATTGTTGGGGCTGTATGGAGCTTGTGAGGAAGCCTGCAGACACTACTCGGGGATGAAAAAGGTTTCCCTAACTCCTCTTCATTTTCAGGATGAAGAAGACGCTCGAGTAAAACATCAATCAAAGATAATGCATATGAATTCAGTGCTCTTTGTAGTAAAGATAGAAATAATACATTACTTATTGATTTTAAAGGATTATTGGTGATACGTTGGAAATGGTTCGATATTCATTTTTTTATCCATTAATAAAAGATATAAATGTGTACTGAACAATAAAGATGATTTATACAGTACATTTGATTAGATAAGTAAGATTTGTAGTTATATTCAAGCTTCCAAACAAACTGTGAGCCGAAAAAGTCTGCTTTTGGCTTTTCTCACAGAGCTGCATTCTTAATAGGAACTTAATGCAAATGTTCTTATGTAAAACAACCGTCCTCTGTATCAAGAGGTGTCAGGACACCTTTGCAACACATTGCCAGCCAACAGGTGAAACATATGGTCCTTCTGCTATGTTCAGTACAGCTAATGAGTGGAGAAAAAAAAGGCGTGAGTCCTCCTCAATGAAAACTAGGAATAAATTCCTCAAACACAGCAAAGGTTACCTGCGTTCTAGTGTTGTAATCCTCTCCTCCATGTCCTCCCTTTGGCAAAGCGCCTAGAGGAGGTAAAAATGTATCATGAAACAAGATGATATGCAGTCCAGACTTTTATGATATACATGATAACTAATGTCGGGGCAAAAGATACCTAACAGAAGGAGAAAAATGTGAGGATGGCCTGCATATGTGATATATATTAATACTGTAGGTGTTTATTTAAATCTTATCCTGCATTTATTTTAAAACTTCTGTATCTGCAGCAACACCAATAATCAAACAATCCATCTCACGACAGTTTAATTTATCTGAATTTCTGTCTCATTACTACACAAAATAATGCATATTACTGTTTCTCCAACATATGCCCATTGTGGTCAAATATACACTTGGAGCCCCAGGAATCAAGGGAGCTCAGGGTCTTGGCCAGGAAGAGACAGATTGGCCCTACAGACCTCTTTCACTTCCCTTTGGAGCTTCTGATTGGCCTCCTCCGACTTCGTCACCTCCCTCCTGGCGGCCGCAAGCTGTTCCTCTATTTCCCCAACCTGACGTGACACCACGGAGGGACACAAGATGACACAGATTGAACCTATGTGAGTCAGTGTTAACGGCCACAGTACCGAGTGTAAACAGACATGACAGTGAATCATTACACATGTCCGTCTGGTCATTGTAAGACTCCTAAAAAGCATCGCTGACAGAAGTGTAACATGATGAGAGTCTGGTAAATCAAACACACAGTGAAGTCCTTTTATCCTCTGACCAAACAGTCAAGATTTTAAGAGTAAAACATTCTGTCAGTTATTTATCTTTGCTGAAATACTTATGACGCATTACACAAGGCTTTGTTAGACCCATGTATACAGCACGTCTATGACTGCATTCAAATGGCGTCATACTGTGCACTACACAGTATAAATCTAACTTTTCAAAGCAGCTGCAATAGTGTAACTGGCCACAAGAGGGAAGAGGGAGACCAGTACTGCACATAGATCCCCTCCTTCTTGGGATATAATGTTGGGTGTATTTGAGGAATAGCCTGACGTATAATACATATATAAATTATATAAACCAAATAGGAACACAAATTCACTTATAAAGTACAGAAATGTGCAAATACACTTGTATTTATATACTTTAAGAATCCGTATCGACTACATCCAGTCCCCAGTGCTAACCAAACCCTAATTTTAAAGGAATAGTTCCACATTTTGGTAAATGTGGTTATTTGCTTTCTTGATGAGACCGTACGTGAGAAGATCACCTCGTGTAATTATAGTGTATATTAAGCTACGCACAATTTGATATCTCTGTGTTGGTGTTGTTCCTGGAACATCATAATTAATGTTGCCCCAGGACCATCACTGAAACAGACTAATCACATTGTTGTAAAGTCATAGCTTTGCTACTCGGGGAAAAAGACTAGAAAATTGTATCCTTCAGACATGTGTCTAATGTTGTAAAAGGATGATTTAAACCGAAACATAACCCAAGTATTGTTGATGTCTAAACCTAACCAAACAGTGACAAAAAACTGTAAAGACATGGAAAAGTAACAAGTGAGCAGTATAACAAAATGATCCAAACAGGCTTTAATTATGATGTTCTGGGACCAACACCAATACGCCGATACCAGATACACCATGAAGCTATAGTCAGCATAGCACAGGATAGCTTAGCCTAGCATGAAGATTGAAACATAGGTAATAGCTAACCTTGCTCTGTACAAAAGCTGAAGTGTACAAACTACACATTGTAGTTCTTCGGAGTAAGTAAATTTCCCAAAATGTCGAACTATTCCTTTAACAATCAGCCCCTACTTTACTGCTAATCTTAACCTTAACCTAATAGTTCAGAGGTGCCCAAACTGAAACTTAATGGTGGGCCAAGGGCCAAGAACAAGCACCTATTGTATTGTATTGTATTGTATTGTATTGTATTGCAGTGATGGAATTCAACTCAGTACATTTATTGAAGTACCATACTTAAGTTCAAGTTTAAGGTACTTGTACATTTCTCAGGTATTTCCATTTTCCTGCTACTTCAAGTACTATTCGTATGAGTGACTTTCACTCTTACCAAATTAATATTTTAAGATGATATCTATACTTTTACTCAAGTATGACTTTTGGTATACTTTTTACATAATTGTTGTTGTCTATTGTTAAGATGCCAAATGGTACCAGGATCCCAAGTTCCCTTAAATGATTGACTTCCTGCACAATGTGTCCCTCAGCCTGCCGTGCCCAGATTATGAAAAAATAATTACATATCTAAAGAGCATTTTTATGCCACAAAAAATAAAAACAGCACAATTTTTTTTGTCCTCCAGAAACATCTGGCTGGCCAAATTGAACCCTAAAGTGAGCAATTTTAGTACTAGTTATTTTAATCTAAAAACTGGTATTTGTGATTTTCCGCAATTCCTAATCACAGCAAAGATGATGGCACATTTAGAGTAAATTTGTGTTGTTTTGCTGTACCTCAGTGCTGTTGGTATAAAGTGAAAAATGTCATTAAGCAAACATGATTTTAAACACAGGATTTACAAAAGTGATGAGGTTAGCGAGCACCACCCTAACAGTGAAGATGTCCTCACTTTGCAAACAGGTCCTCACTCTGAGGTGCCAAATCTCTCATGGTCCTCACCATGATAGTTAAACAGAAACATACACTCACCTGCCGGCACATGAGGGCCAGCCTCTCCCTGAGCTGGGAGAGTTCAGATCTCTGTCGCTCTATTTCTCCTTCTCGCTGTCGTTCCAGCTCACTATCCTCCAGGCCAGAGGAGGGGCCATTTGGTAGTCGCTGGAATCATGACCATAAAGAAAAAAAAATGAGAGTGGTAAAGAAGAATAATCAGTTAGAATCAGTTCAGGTTGTAGCTGAAGCTAATGACAATCACACTGACACACGATGGTACCCATACATCTACTTTCTACTGACTTTCTGGACGCTAACACATACACAAAAACAACTGGAACCAACATGCATAAAACCCTCCCTTACATCTTTCCCGCCGTCCACCCCTTGTTGACGTCTTTTAATTTGGTCTCTTAAAGAGATTACCTGGAAAGGGGGAGACAAAATGGGCAAACAGACAATATACAAATGAATGTTCTTTCTTCACACTGAGCATCCTTGAGACATAGAAAATCATTCAAATTGAATTTTACCTCTTGAGAAGAAGCTGCAAGTTGATCTTCTAACATGGACACCCGCTCGAGGGCCACACGGAGCCTCTCTCGAACCTGTGGAGTAGACGTGATTTAAGTGGACTGACCATCATGCTGTTTACAAATTACAACTTGAGCTGCATTGATAATGCTAGGATGGATTTGCTTTTTAACTCTCCTACAGTGAATACATCTTCTTGACCTCCCTGACCAACTTGCTAGAGAGAGCAAGAAAAAGTTAAAGGCGGTGTTAAACAGCTCAGAAGAGGCCCAAACACTCACACCACTACAGACTTTCTTGAGAAAAGGCGTATAAAGTATTTCTGTGCACTGCATTGCCATTCAATAGATCCCACACCAGCACTGTGGGTGTTATCATCAACAAGGCTTCTGAAAAACTTCTAGGAATTCTCTGAAGGGCCAACTTAAAGTGAGTGAAGAGAGTGAAGTGAAAAATAGTTGAAGTAACTTACTCCTACTCGCAGTAAAGTGCAGGGGGAAGCATGTAGAGTAGCACTTGATCAAATGCAGGCTCAGAGCAGAAATGAAATGCAAGGATTTACCCTTCAATTATTATTTGAGTTTAACATCTATCAAATATGTGTTTGCTGAAACGTCTAAGCCAAAACTTCCCCATTCTCAGTTGGTGATTTGAAGGGGGATGAGAAGGTATGCCATCCCCAAAGTGATCAAAATACATCTCCCTTGTTAACCTCTATCCCCCTGTGACACAGAGATTTGGTAAGTTTAATATGTCAGTCTAGTCTGCATGACTCATTGATCCTTTATCTGACTGTGGTTTGCACAAAGTGAAGCTGTAGCCCCTTCACCATATCCATTTATATAATGTACAGTCAGTCCAAAACAAGTGCCAGACGGTACTTGTCCATGTCCGTACTGCAGCCATTAAGCCTGCGCTAATTTGCAGATTTTTAAGTCAAAAGAAATTTTATCAACAGCTTCTGGCTTCTTTGAGGCAGCAGAAACAAGCTATTAACACAACATTGACATACTGTATCATTTTTTATGCTAATAAGGCTAACTTGTTAGCAAACAGACAATTTGCACAGAAAGCAGATACAGAGAAACATTTGCATAAAGTTAAGATCGGATTTCTGGTCACCTGACGAATGTAAGTCCAATACTCACTCTGTATCTGGCTGTTTAGCTGCTAAATGCTCCGATATTTTCACAAGCTAGCCGCTTACTTTGTCTCTCATACATCTTTAGCGCTTGTCTGTGGGTTTATCACTGCATGAGACGCCTTTCACGTACAAATCATAAGTTTTGCCGTTAATATACAAATATTGACCTAATTTTGAACCCAAGAAATAGTATGGGTTTAACATTTCACCTGTCTTAATGTCATGAAAAGATGTATACTGGACCTCAGGAAGTTAATTACCATGTAAGAATTTTAGTTAAGAATTAAGATTATCAACAGTGTAAAGAAATAATAGTGTTGACGTTATGTAACAGATGAATATATATTGTGTCGCAGAGATATCTACTAGGTGTTTTAGCATTTTGACAAGTTAGCATCAGCTCGTTCTGGTAGGCCAACATCCTGTGGTAGTGGTGTAAACATCAAAACTCCCCTGGTTCTCGGGGCTCTCAGTCTGACCACTAAATGCACTGCTAATTGAGCTAACTAGCTAATGGCAGCTACAGTTAGCAGCAGTTATAGGTTACTCAGGTGATATGCTGGGCCCTGTTTGTGGCTAAATGACATGACTTCTATTTTCCTCCGTGCTCTGTTGAAGGCCATTAGGCTGAAACGTTAGCATGCTGGTTGACCCGGCCAGAATAAATTGGTGAAATCGAGATTAGTGACGATTTGTGTGTGTGCTTCCTTTCAATCTTCAAAATGTGACCTTTAGCAGATAGCAGAATAGCAGATTTTGCTAAGCACAGGCCCTGATCTACAGTGTGACAGTTTGACCCACCTTCTCGTCCAGGGCCTTGTGGTGCTCGAACAGAGACTTGAGGGCCTTGAGGACTTCCACCTCGCTGGAGACCCCCGCCGGGGACTGGGCTTGTCTTTTCACCACCGTCATCCTCAGACTGCGCTCGTGGCGAGACACCAGACACTCCAGGTGTTCCAGCAACAGCTACAAGGAGAAAGGTAAGACAGGGAGACACAGAGGATGAGGAGGGAGGGGGAGAATGAGAGGCAGAGACAGAGACAGAGGGATAGAGGGCTCAGGGAAGATGCAGAAGAGTGAAGGGTTGTAGGAGTGACAATGAGATGAAATTAGGTGGCGAGGAGAATGCCAGGTAGCATAAAAGGGACAAGGAGTGAGCGGAAGAGATAAGGAAAGGAGATAAGGCCATAAAAAGGATACACGAGGAGAAAAGAACATGTGCAGGAGAAAGAGGGAGAGAAGGAGAAAACAAAACAAGCAAATGAAACAGTGTCACACCCACACAACCACAATGGGTGAGGAAGATAACACTGAGGCTGTTACAGTGCTAATAAGCAAAATGGCCGCTAAACATCTTACACGTGTGTTGTTTCTCTCCGCCTTGAGCTCGGCAATCTCCTCCTCCCTCTCCAGAAGCTGCTCCCGGCAAACGTTCAGCTCCTTTGTCAACACTGCAAACTCCTGTGGAACACACAAGCTGCGTTCAGGGGCAACGGAAAACAAACTGTTTAAATGTATGGTTTTAATAGTTTAAGTGGTCTCCGCTCAGCCAGGCTTGAGCTACGATGTGAGTTTAAGGGAAACAATAATAATTCAGGCCAGACGCAGCCAAATCGGGTGACTGTGAAAACAGAATGGGCTGCGTTCAGCACACAAACATACAACACTAAAAATATACATAACCCTCCAGAAACACGCTCACGAAACACCTGAGACCAGGCATGTAGGAGACCGTTCATGATGTAAACCTACATAATAATCATGCAAATCACTGACACAGTTTCCAGCACCACTCTCTCTCTCTCTCTCTCTCTCTCTCTCTCTCTCTCTCTCTCCTTCTCTCGCTCTTCCTCCTCTGTGAACTCGCACTCATGGATGGATTACATCACACTGTTACACAATGGCTCTGCACTGGAATGCACAAGAGAGACCCCAAAAAACACAGCATCGATATGTCATTTACAACACCGCTGGGAGTGCATTTGCAACTCCTGCATAACGCCAAAGCGGCGTGCAAACAGGAGAGCGTGTCGTACATTTTCTTAAACAAAAAGAATCCACACGGTCTGTGATTCCTTCGTGTCGCCGTCGAAGCCTTCAGCTTAGAGGCGAACGCTGTTTGTGAGAAGGATGTGTAGATGTTAACGGTAAGGATTACCTGCTTCATGCTTACAAAACATTTGAAAGTAGACATGAAATTGGTCTGTGTGTGCTCGGAGGAGGGAAGAGAGACAGAGCCAGAGAGAGATGTATGCAGATGGTGACACAGTGGGTCCATTGGCTCTTGGCCTTATGGGATTCTTTCTTGTTTGGATAGGGGTCAGCTTCTCAGTTGGCTTCCGTTGTGGCCTTATAGTTTCTTTTCTATTTTGTCTCACTCTATCCTAACATGCTCCGTCCTCCGTTAATTTAAATGAACTTATATACAAAATTTAAAAATGCTATTGTCTGGTGTGTTAACTGTAAATTGATAACGACTTACAGGTTCTGTACACGATATCAAAAACACCTGAACATTCAATTATGTAGCCCTTCATCAGATATTGTGGAGTTTATGATGTTCATTTGTTTGTCGGAGAGGTGTTCAGAGATGCAACTACGGCTCAATGATATGCAATCATTTTGACAGATATTTTGATTGTGAAATGACTCACATTTTAAGTGGGAATGGTAATTATTGCATTTAATTTTCACTGTGCAAGAAGAATCATGTTCACTCACATCTGGAGAGTATGACTGTATGCTGGGGCATCTCACAATGCTTCATTTATAATGGTATGTTGTTTACCTTTTTGTTATAATTGCAGCTTCTGAGTTCTGGATATTACACTTGGCTGTGTTGCGATTTTGATAATATTTTATTGTGCAGCCCTAGATGCAACCTGGGCAGGATCTATACATACTGTAGGCATTCTCGGCACATGCCCAGGGCCTTATTGCCACTAAGTGGCACAGATAGAGGAGAAAAAAACTGCATACTTTAAGTAATGTTGAACATACTTATTTATATACGTATTAAACATTAAAATAAAATAGAAAATATAAAAAATTAAAAGAATCTCTGGTCTAAAACTTTCCAGTTCCAGTTACCAATTGCGTATGAATATCGAAATATAAATAGAATAGCTAACACATACACCTAACTAAATTAATGAGTATAATAATAATCATGTGACATTCAAGTTATTTTGTTTTTTTACCAAATATAAACATGTGCGTAAAGGGGGGCTCCAAAAAAAGTCAAAGATCAATCTGTCAATTAATTAATGATTAACTGTTGAGTCTACACAGTCTCATAAGTGAGTCAATCATATGTAAGTAAGTTGCAATTTCTTAAAACCTATGGGAAATCTTAAGATTTGTTTTGGTGAAGAATTTGTGGCATTTTTGGTTGATAAGAGACTTCAGCAACAGTCTGTTATCAAAATAGCTGCTGACAATTTCTCCGTCCATCATCTTATGATGAACTGACCAATTGTTTCAGCTCCAGAGGCGATAATTTCATGCTGGTTTGGGTGTTATTTTGTAATTATGTTGGAATATTTCAGGACATTTGGGAGATCAAGACACTGAATTCCTTCGGTTTTTACGATATTGTATTCAGGACATGTACAGTTTGATGACAATAAGCACAACAACCAAACAACACATCGAAACGTGTTGTCTGAGGAACAATGACAGTAGCTCTGGTGACTCTGTGTTCAGGTTTGAAACGCTCGAGTCACTTGTCTGTATCTTTTTACATTTTAACATCAAAATTAGATCAAAGAAAATACTTTTCTGATGCCCCTTAAAAACCTTGAAATAGTGACAATGACACTGAACGTGTTATTGAATCAATACAGGATCAGTCAAGTCAGAGCGAGCATTCGTCACAAACATATGCACAAGGAATCTTGAATGAACTGTATTTGTGAAAAGAGTAAGAGAGTAAAGTATGACAGCAAACGATACATACTGTAAACACAGTTTAACATTCAGAGCTGCGGGATAGACCCAGTGAAAATAGAGCCAGTTGTTCTAAATGTGGGATAAAATCTTCAAATTCCAGTTATCATTAATGAGCAATTAAATGAACTGAAGAGAATTCCTCTAAAATGAAGTATTCATTTAGCTGAAGCCATAAACAAATATTAGCCTCCAGCGTCATTAATCATCCACTAACAACATGGTCAACAAACATAATAAAAACTGATTACACAATAAGAGGAAAATTGCGGATGCAACTTGGACTAAACAGCCAGGAGATGATGGGAGCATAAACCCTCTGCATTAGTAAGAACAACATTAGTGAGGAAACTCGGGGAAGTATTTAGCATCCACTTTCTAGCTGCGTCTCTCTGCATGAACTGTCACTGCAAAGGCTTACTGTCTCATGAGCTCGCCTCACAATGACACACACTCATACATAACGACACACTGATAGCGCAGAGGATAAACAATGTTACCTCACAAGGAGGAACTTAATGCTCTATCAGCCAAAACACACACTTTCACTTCCAAACTAGACCGACTCCTCCATGTACACAGATTATAAACACGCACATACACACAGTCGTACCTGTGGCAGGGCGATGGATAGCTGCCTCTGAAGGGACTCCTTTTCGTGTCCGAGCTCGCGGAGGCGGAGCTGAGCTGTGCCCAGGCAGTCCTGCGTCTCCCTCAGATTCTCCAGCAGCCTCTCCCTCTCTGTCAGCATGTTGACCATCAGCGACTCCAGGTTCCCCGTGCTACCTCCTTCGTCTCCTCCGCCTCTGGGCTCCCTCCCACTGAAGCCTCCTCCTCCCATCGCACCTCCGGAGCCACCGACGCCCGCCCCGGCAGGTGAGGAGGGGCCCCCGCCAGTCCCGCTTCGCCCATCCTCAGAAATGGTGGGCATCACCTCGCACATCATCATGAGACCGTGGCGTGTGTGTGTCAAGTTAATAAAGAAAACTAAACAGCAGATTGTGCGTGCAAAATGTCTGTCTTTGTGTTTATATGAGCTCGTACTAAAAGTTGGATGTACAAAATATAAATCTTTACATCTTCAATTTTCCAAAAATATCATTCCTTTGGTCTGCATATCTTCCTCTGTTTATTGCCTTTATATTTCCTCCCCAGCACTCACTTGTGTGTGTCTTTGCTCACTTGTTTTCCTTCATAACCTGCATGGTAAGTGATCAGAATGCTTATGTGTTTCTGTGTTATGCAAGAGGAGGAAGTATCTACGGGAAAGCCGTTCTGTGGGCGGCTTGGATTGGCTGAGGGTGAGGAAGGGAAGGGGTTACGGGGAAGGAAGGGATAGAGGAGGACCGATGCTCCTAAATTGTGTCCAAGAGGCAGAGCTCCTCACAGCACCGGGGGTACGAGCTGAAAAAGAGAGCAGGCATTGCATTAGATCCTCCTCAATAAACTTCACTGTGCATAGAACAAATGAGAGAGGTCACCCAAAGAGTGAGCAGCTAGTTTGAGACAACAAGACAAACAAAAGCCTATAGAAACGTGACAGTAATGACAATAAAATGATTAATTTTCTGCTTTTACATCCACTGTGAACCTCTCAGATCTCAGGTTACTGGGAATGAAATTAAAGATGTGTTTGAGTAGTAAACACACTGGGTCATGCAACTTGAGAAATGTCTTGAAACTATAAACGTTCAACTCAGCGATAGTCCAAACAATACAAAATGCTGCATGACATTCTCCATGTTAAATGATTCGTTTAGGCAAAGGCATTCTGGGAAATGTAGGCCTATGTGTATTTCCTTTCCACACGTGTTGATTAAATAGTAGAGGAAGGACAATGTCACTGTTGCAAGTCAGAATAAGTGCCATAGGAATGAGTCCTAAAACCCAGAAATAAGTTCCCTTGTCTGGGTTTTTTGAATGGGTATTCAGTTAGATGCCGAAAATGAGGTCTGTGATTAACACAAGCTTAAGAGAATCTCATGTTTTGCTCTGTAACATAACATATGTCAGTATATATCCCACATGTAAATTTAAAAGTGTCTGTGTCTTTAAAAGGGTGGTTTCTAAGAGGCAGCTTAATGAGACCGCAGAGGACATTAAACGCCATCATGCCGAACACCGACACACATTCACTCACTAGTCCGTCTTTACATTCGGACTTTAGTAGCAAACTATTCTAACTGTAACTTTCCAAATTGTAGATCTATCAGTTTATAGTAAAGTTTTTGTAGTACAGTGTAGTCAGAAGCTGTGGTTCATTTAGAGCCAAACATTAGCTTTTTACGACTAACGATTGCATTTACGCTTCTAAATCATAAAAATTGTGTCCATTGGGGGCGATTATGTTGCTGAACAAAACATGCAAGTATCATAAACTTTCTGCAATAATCCAAAATACAATGTAAAAATTCCATAGGCTTTTTTTTCAACCATGGTAATACTAATGCTAGGCTAGCCTGCAAAAATACGTTATCCCTGCTGCTCTTTATATAATTTATTGATGTAAGTCATGTGACCTGAGTCCACATCTCTGTTGAGTAGCCTAAAGCTAAGATGTCAGCCAGTTAGCTCAGCTTAGCTTAGCACAAGGAGAAGAAACAGGGGCAAACAGCTAGTCTGGCTCTGTCTGAAGGTAACAAATTTGCCTACCAGCACCTCTAAAGCTCAATAATCAGGACAATAATTATGTCTTGTTTTGTAATCAATAAACTAAAGTGTAAAACTACAACAAGCAATGACTTCCTGATATCTCAAACAAGATATAACATGTTGTGTGTGCGGTAGGTGCTGGTAGGTGGGTTCTGATACCTTCGGAAAGAGCTAGTTTAGCTGTTTCCTGTTGCCAGATTTTATGCAAAGCTAGAGCTGCTGCCTTTTAGTTTTATTGATATTCTCATCTAACTTATGGCAAGAAAGTGAATAAGCGTATTTCCCAATCTGTCAAACTGTTGTTTAAAGGTATCGGTCACTATGAGTTTGATATGATACTTGACACTGATCAAAGTATTAAAATGCTAATCTGAATTATTTAAGCAAAGATATTCTCAGTTTTCTAAAAAAAAATAAAAAACGGGCATTTGATTGTGTTGCAAAAAGTGATCTCACTCCAAAAAGTGCTTCCTTTAATCAGTCTTCTTGTAAGTGATCTGCATATCTTAAATGACTTTTTTAACTGGACAAAAGCCTCTGGCTCACGCTGCAAACTGTGGGCCAGAACGGTATGGATTCAGGCAATCAGCATTATTATAGCGCCTTGTGTCCTTCTTTTCTTTCCTCCCATATTCTTCACTGTCTAGTCTGCAATACTCAGGGGGGCTTGCACTGGCCTTTATACTTTTAAGTGGTTTGGACTGATTTAGTGCCCCATGCAGTCTTCTTTACGTCATTGAGACTGGGCAGCGCTGTAAAGAATTTCTTTGTCCAACCAAAAATCATCCATTTTGTGAATCAAACATATTTAGCACACAACCTGAGCACCAGTGAAAACAAGCCCTGCCAGTTTTCTCATTATTATTATATAGACGTCCAGGACCAGAGACAGGGACTGCTGGCTGGTAATTGGAGGCCTGATACAGATACTGAATTAGCTCCTCATGCTGGTGAGCTGGCCGGAGTGCTTGGCAACCTCACTGTATGTCCCACTAAAAAACAACTTACTTCCTTTCCCGCTCCACTGATGGATGATCACTGATGCGTGACTGAACTGGCATTGACTGCATTTCCTTAAAATACAGTTCAGAGTGTAATCACATTTAAGAAATGTTTCAAACCTCTCTGACACACTGATGGCTGCATATACTACAGTAGGAAAGCGTGTCATAATAACACCATATTGTTCCTGTATATCATGTGTTAACAATAATGGACTTTTCACCCAGAAGAGGCAAGAAATGAACAATGAACAACACATTTAGGTGTGAAAAGTTCACATGGAAGACACCTGACTGAATAACTTGGGACCGATCCGATCCGATATCAGTATCAGGTGTCGATACTGACATAATTCCCTTATTAGATATTGGACTGATGAAACAATCCGACCCATTTGATCCTGATTCCACGATCTGATGTTTTAATGATTTATTGTTTCATAATGTAATAATGCCATTTTAAGCCCACAGTCAAAATGTTACAGCACAACATAATGATTGGTCAGTTTGTCAGTAATCCCCATGTTTTTTTGTTTTTTTGTCTTCTAGAATTCAAGTTAGACGTACGAGCACAGCAAGCACTGGATCATGAACCTTCTCTAACATTACATGAGACAGTCTGCAGTTGAGTGCGTTTCTAACAGTTGGCTAACTCCACTTGTCCTTAATTTGGAGATATCTGAGTATCGTAACACAGAAAAGCACGACAGCAACTTAATGTGTTATCAAGCCGACATTGTGAGGATAAGAAGTTGCATCTACGCTCATCCAAATTCAGGTATTGGATTGAATCAAAACTGAACAAATAGTGTATCAGTGCATCTGTAAATCAGATCATGTTAAAGGTCTGCATTGCACAAAGGTAACTGATGTTCAAGAGGTTTTAATTTAAGGTGCCAAACTTTTTTTTTTTTTTTGCAAAGAGGCAACTCTACATTAAAGTATTTTATGCCAAGGCCTGAGGAAGAAAACATGATTCGGTTGTCAACTGTTCTGAGGAATAACATGAAGTCACTCTCTTCTGGGGTTTTACATTGCCCACAATCATTATGGAGTGGCCTTTCAAAAGCATTCAGCTAACATTAACTTTCAAAAGACCTAACAGGTTTATCAGGATCTATTGTTTTTTGGAGGAGAAAAAAAAGAAGCATTTCTGGAGGGACACAACGCATTTGGTGATGGCACCACTGCCATGAATGGGTGAACTGTGAATGTGTAACTTGTTCCTGCTTAAAAAATCTCTGTTGATCAAACTATGCCAAGTTTTCCCAGCCACAAGAATAAAATGTTGGCATTTTACATATCTGCGAACCACAGACACGATCAAATATCTACTTGTCATATTTACCATATCAAGATTTGTACAATACGTGTCCTGTCATGTTCAGGTTACATGTATATGAGCTGACTTTCACTTTGAGAAGTGAGGTGATGGTGGAGGGGTTACCCCAAGCCAGAGACCACTGTTCAAGACACCTTTTGAACATTTGTAAGCACCTGAACTACTCGATTTTTTAAGCAAGATGTTGTGACGTTTTGGAAACAAGTGAGCCAAAACATGATCCTTTCCTAACCTAAACCAAGTGTTTTTTGTGCCTAAACCTAATCAGACCATAAGTCATTGACATAAACTTTCAAACTGAACATCGTTGCTACATAAAAAATTGCAACTTAAAGTTTAAACATATCTGCAGTTTGCAGAAACGTACAGTGTTTTTTCCAGCATTTGTGCTGGGTTTACCAAAAGACTACAACATCTTCTAATTGCTACTTTGTGATCCTACACAACATTTCCTCCGGAAATCAATTTGAGTTGGTGCAGGACCTTGAAATAGCTGATATACTAAGTGTAGGGTGGCCTGTATAAAAAAACTTCCTATCAGTCAGCTTGGGATAGTCTTGGAATTACTCATTGTCATTACCAGCAGCTCTTCATTAGCTCAGCAGGGGCAGCAGAAAAACAGGGTAATGTGATTACTGCATGGTAACTATCACCGCACAGCTCGCTGTGCTCGGACTGTGTCGTATGATGAGTCTGTGCTTTTTTTTTTTTTAAGGAAAAAAAAAGAAAACCTAGAGGATTCATTGCATTCATGGGAGTGCTGGTTCAGTGCAGGCGAAACATAACTGTGCAGCCTGCAGTTTTGACTGAAGCGTCAGCTGGGGCTCCAGGACCTGTGTGTGTTTATGAGAGAGAGAGAGAGTACTACATGTCTGGTGCATTAAAATGACACTGTGGACGAGTTCGCAGGAGATCTTTTGTTTGAGAGCAGCGTGAAAACAACGAGCTGGATCCACTGGGTGAGCCCGTGTCACAGTGTCACCACGCTCGAATCGATGCTGTGTGTGTGTGTGTGTGTGCACATGTGGGTGTTTTCACATTATGATTACCCACATCATCATCATCATCATCATCATCATAATCACACACAGCCACACTGAATCCTGCTTGTAGCCGCTTACCCTGGAGTGCACAGACTGGCTTTACAGTATCTGGTTGCTGGATGACCAATTATGACAACCCCCCCCCTTCTCCTCATCCTCCTCCCCCTAATTAGGCTGTGTATCATGTTACTGTCTCCGAAAAACGGGCAAAGGAAAATGTCATAGCCTTGTGTCTGCTGTGTGTGTTTGTGAAAGAGAGAGAGAGAGAGAGAGAGAGAGAGAGAGAGAGAGAGAGAGAGAGAGAGAGAGAGAGAGAGCAGCAAAAACAGTTCCTCCACCACCAGACACTGGGGCGGGGAGAGGAGAGGGGGGTTTGCAGGCTCCGGCAATTAAAAAAAAAAGGAAAAGGGGCGATGGGTTTTTTTTTTCTTCTTCCATCCAGCTGCGTGTTAAATCAGAGAAAGCACGCACGATGGATGCATTCTTGACATTTCAATAAAAGCACAGCATATGCATGTAGCGACTCGTAATGAACCCCCTCCCCAACACCACCACCACCACCGGCAGCAGCAGCAGCACCCAACCCAATCTCCCCCCCTCCCTCCTCCTCCCCTCCTCCTAATACCATGAAACAGTACCCCCCCTGGCCAAGAAACGCATCATTGGAATCGATAAGTGATTGTCGGCAGCTGGGCAGAGGGAATGAAAGCGTTACAGGCGGACTGTAACGCGCTTTCACATCCACATGCACATGCACACACACGCACGCTGTGTGTTGCTCTTATGAGGGTGGGGGGGGTGGGGGGGATGACGAGGCGGCTCTCCTCCGGTGCTGGATGACAGCTCGACTAGTCTGTGCGGCTGGCTTACCTCCATTTCTTGAATGTATGTATGGAGGAAAGACCGTCGGATGGTGGCGCGCATGCACGCACGCGCGCGCACCCACACGCGCACGCATCTACATTCTTATAGTAAGCTGGTGTGCATTGGAGTGATCCCCAGATTGGCCCCCCTTCATGCGTAAAAACGGCCATTAAAGCAACAAAAAAAAAAAAAGGAGGAAGAGGATGGAGATGGAGATGGAGGAGGATGGTGCAAAAACATTTCCAATAATGGGCCTCCCCTTTTTTTTCTAGACATTATAGAATTATAACTCCCATACAGGCCCGGTGACAGCCGTGAGGCGAGCTGGGAGGTTTGACTACAAAGCTCCCAGCGGCGAATGGCTTAGTTACAGCCATGATTAATTACAAGCAACAAATAGTAGGCCAATATACAGTGGCATCTTATGATCTCTCTCTCTCTCTCTCTTTCTCTTTCTCTCTCTCTCCCTCTCTCTCGCTCTCTCACCTCACTGTATGCAAACGGGAGCGAGCGAGCGCGCCCTAAATAAATCGTGCTGTGCGGTGCCAACACACCTGTCAATTCACTGACACCGACACACACACCGTGCGTTGCATCGTCCACCTAATATAAGCCTATTTGCCTCGATTCAAATAGTAATCCCCCTCCCCATCCCTTCCACACACACACACACATGCACACACGCACACACACACACACACAGCTACAACACCACCCCCCTCCTCAATCCTTGACAACACATTGTCAGATATGCACACACATGCATTTATCGCAAAAAAAACGGTGCATGCATACGTCCTCCTCTGGATGATTCTCCCCGTCTCTCGGTGGTAAAACTGGGTTGCGATGGGGCGGTGTGAAGTTGCATCCTTACCACAGTCATCGCGGGGAGCCCGTAGTGTCCATGTCTGCTGTTAAATATCCCTCAGGTCCATCTCCCTCGGATCGTGCCTCGGCGGAGCCCCTCATCCGAAAGCGAGAGTAAAAGCTCACCAGCTGTGATGTGGTATATTTTCTCCTTTTTCCACATGTAAACGGCGAGGAGAGAAGGGAGAGAGAGGGAGGGAGTGAGGGGGGGTGGGGGACGCGGAGAGAGACGATACGCCACCTTACCACAGACTCCCCCTCTGTCGGATTGGAAGGTAATGGGTCTTAAAGAAACATTCTCTCAGCATTCTCCGCATCTCTGTGATTTACGCGCGCGCCACGCTCTCACGCGCGCTCGCAGGCCAATCAAACACCTGATTAATTATACAGTGTGTATTTATATCGTAGACAACTTCACTTCATATGGAACTAGCCCGTGTTTCATATTTATAGCTTGAGCCAAAATTCAATCATATGATAAAAACAACAACAAACAGGTTCTGTGATGAACAATGTGCGTAAAGCAGCACTTTATCAAAAGGAAGCCACATGAGTGGAGGGAGAACTTCATCTGGGTGCTTTTATAACTGTCAAAACGCATGTCAGTGATCAGCCAAACTTTATTTGCAACCATAATATTGAGTTGCTCACCTGTTTTGTGGATCATATTTCCCAAATTCTGCAAGCATGTTTGAGATGTGACTACTGTGCGCTAAAAAAAAAAGACAAGCTCTTTTTCTAAATGCATCCAGGAATGATTTTACTGTGTTGTATGGAAGCAAAAGCCTGCATGAAATAATCAACAGTAGCAGGAATGTGTTTCCTCAACTTCCAGCTTTTGAATTCATTTGCAGAATGTGGCCATAATCTGCTGATGACAGCCACACAGCATGAACTCACCTGCCCACACATAAAATCTAACCTCATAAAGACTGTTATTAATATGCATGTTGATATTGATACCACATTTGTAAACAGATAAGCATCTCTGTGCCTCTCTCTCTCCCTCTTCCTGTGTGTGTGTGCAGCTCAGTAAACATAAGGTGGTGCTGTCTTTAAGAGAGAGAGCCTGGGAAGGGGTGATGTAATGTGTTCTCAGACAATGATGTCATCGACTGAGACACGGCAAGGATTTAAAGTGACAAAGGCATTTTTCAGTGGCTCAGTGTAAATTCTGCATCGGGAGCTTGTCAGGGAGCAGCACCCGAGCACCCGCGGGACCTTCATTGAGGAAAAGGAAAAAACACACAGATGTATGAGAGAGGAAAATATAAGTGCCATATCCTGTGCGTGCCAATGAGGAGCAGGAGTCTCCATGTTTGTGTCAGCATGTTTATTAATCAGGATAATTGAGATACAAAACACATTTTGTTACGGGGACAATCACAGGGGTTATGTTGCCATCCACAAGCAGCCATCATGTATAATTTCTGTGTTACGGCAGATGCATATTGTAAGAGGAATGAAAGTGTTAACCTCAGATACTGGGCATGTACTTGACTACGTCTATATGTGCGTACGTAAGGTATTTGGTGTTTACCATCAACTGCAAGAACAACGCTATATTTGCATACATAGTTTTTGTTTTTCACGAAAATCTTCTTAAGACTTTTATCTGCATCCATGTCACACCACATATATTATGAATTTATGCATAATGGAAATGTTCAAGTTTACCAAACACGATTATTATTTTTCATAGACCATATTCACACTGCCACCGGTTTCCTCTGACGTCACGCTCAGGGTGGGAAGCTCAAATGTTGTACCGCTGGGTTCCAGGTGTCAAGTCTATAAACAAATGTCATCGTGATCGTTTTACCTAATTAAAACTACAATATCAATGTATAGTGAAAATCCAGGGAGTCATCAGTCTATATTTCAAGGTAAAACAACAGATTTGATAACCGATTAGCTGCCATTAGACAACAGCTAACGTTAGCAGTCAACCACGTTCTAGCTAACGTTACTGTTTGATACTGTTTTGATGCGATACGATTAGGAAAGGTGTAAACTAATTCAAAAATATCAACACACATCTTGGAGACATTTGTCTAAACCCTGGAAGTGAAACGCTCAGGATGTAATCAAAAAGCTAGTTAGCTAGGAAGTTGTTGAATGCTAACATCAGCTCACGAGTTATCAAATATGTTATTTTACCTTGAAATATGGTCGAATGTGCCTCTACATTTTCACTATCCATCATCTATAAATTTGTAACCTGGAACACAGCAGGAAAATGGCTGCTGTGCGAACAAGGTCTACATCATATGTTCCCATTTCACCATTTCTAATACGAAGTTAGGTCCAAAAATCCTTCAGTCACTTCAAGTCCTTCATTTTCCTTCACCATAAATCACTTAGCTGTGTTCTTGTCCTTCTCAAGTTCATCCATTTAAGCTTCTTAAGCCGCCACTGTTCTTGCCTCTACAAACTTGTCCTTAATACTGTAACCCGCGCCTTCCCAAAAGAGGCACTCCGCATCAAACTTCCTCTCTCAAACACAGAGCTGGACGGAGCGTTGGAGTGGTTGTTGCCTCGTTCTTGGGCCGTCTCTTTGCTCTCCTCACTCAAACATTTCCTTAGCTCTTTAGATCTCTCTTGGTCCACCTTCCTGTCTTCTGATTCTTTCTCCTCACTGTGTTCCTCTCTTGTTTTTGCATTTTCATCCAGGGCCTGATCGCAATCCTGAGCAGGAGCTCCATGGATGGTTTCTCTAACTTTCTCAGTCTGGCCTTCTTGCCTTGTAGTGTCTTCACATTCTTTTTGAGGGATCTCTTCATGAACACAAGCTTCTTTTGATGGACTGGCTGAGGTATTTGTCGCTGCTTTGTCCTGGGTTTCCGACATTGAATCTTGCAGTTTATCATCGACACTGTTTTCACTGACGTCTGATGGCAAAAGTAGGATAGTATCCTTGCTCTCTTGAACGGAAGATCTCTCAACATTATTGGCCGCTTCAGATTCAGTGATCAACAGTTCTTCCTCTGACTTGGAGGAAGTTTGGGCACTTGAATTCCCATCATTCTTTGTGATATCTGTGTCTGAAATACTAATGTCACATGCAATCTTATAGAACAGCGAATGGTTCTCTTTCATTTTTTCCAAGCTTTCACTGACTGTTGATGACAATTCATTGGACTCGGTCACGTCATCACTGCATGCCGGTTGGTTCTCGATGTCTGAAATCTCCTCACCGCACGAGTCTATGCCAGGGAGCTGCAGAGGTATGAACCCTTGCCACTGGTTGGTGGAGAGGAACCACTTTGCTCTCAGATCGGAGGATGAAAAATCACTCTCTTCTTCAAGTTTTTGCTCCACTCCATCCTTGCAACTTGTGAATCCCTTGCCTCCATCTCTCTGGTAGACCGTCATAGATGAGACGTGATAGGGTGAAGCTGGACGTCTGATCTTGGTTTTGGCAACCCCTGTTCTTCCACTGTGATCCTTGTGTTGTGTTTTGTCCCCAAACCTGACTTGACTTTTAGATTTTTTCACATCTCTCTCATCTTCGTCCTGAGATGTTCCACTTGAAAGCTGGAGCTCTGCAGGACCTCTGATGTTATCCCCATGGCTTCCATATCCATGGTAAGAGTCATGATCTGAAAACAGGAACAGAGCAGAATTGAGCTGTAAGCAGCAGATACTTTTAATACTACAGCAGATTTTTTCTCTGGCTAATGGCTGGTCAAAGCTAGCTTTTCAGGGGAAAACAATACTGGGTTGAAACTTAAAGTCAGTGTGCTTCGTAATTGAGGAATATCCCATTGACTATAAAAATGGACAGAGCTTACAAAAGTCATAAACCTGGATTCTTTCTAATTATCAGCAGGGGGCCAACAGTACTGGTTGCAAAACAACATTTGTTTGTATGAAGGCTTATGAGAAAACGACCCTACTATTCACTTGAATTATTACATCAGTAAACTGTTTTGTTGGTTTCAAGTCTTCTTCAATACAGCATGATCTTCATTTTGTCAATTAGAGTCCCATTTAGAGTAAAAAGGACTCTAAAGCAGGGTATGCTTTAGTGGTAGCTCTAGTTGCTACCATGGTGTGTTCCCAGTCGGACCAATCGGTATCCTCCACAGCTACAAATTTGGTCACTTCTAGCCCCAGTAAACTAAGGTGTTTATGGCCATATTGCCAGATATGAGCCTTCAAAATGGTAGACCACAAACCAATGGGTGACATCATGGCAGGTTTTACACTTGGACTATGCGCAGCTCGCTGTAAAAGCCTCAGGCAGGACATAAATAAAGACTATTCATTCTTATTCATTTTGAAAGAGCAACAGCCAATGGGAAAACTCTCACGCTCGACCGAGCAGTCGTGTGACTTCATCACTCAGTAAGTCAGAGACGGACTTTTGTGGTTGGAGAGCTTGCCCTGATCTGCTTTGGTCCAGCCAAAAAAGTCTCAATATGTGATTGTGATTAAAACAGATTTAACTGTAGCCTCATGTTAACAACTTGACCTTAATTATGATCTTTAGTTTATTGGTTGTGTGTCGGAAAATACTCACCTGATCTCATCCTTTGTTTTGTAGCTGTGTCAGGGGCCACCTGATGAGCTTCCTGCCCCTCCCCGCTGGTTGGCAGTTGATTGTGTGTAGAAGCTCTCTCTCTGACTGCGCTGATGGATGGATGGATGGGTAGGTAGGTGATAGATGGAAACAAGCAATTAGTGGAAACCTACATTTAAGTACAGTATATAGGCATACAGTTAAATATCAAAATAGCATAAGAAATCCCACCTTCTTATGACTCTCTCCCGTATTCGTTCCACACGTCGCAGTTTGGCCTCTCGCTGCTCGGGGGTCAAAAGCAGGTCAGAGTCTGTGTCAGGGTTCGGGAGGGCAGAGGGCTGTTCCTCCGCCTGTTCAAACAGTTTCACATTAGGATTCACTCTACACCACAATGACCTTACAGTAGCTTAAAGGATAACTATATCAATGCAACGATATCAACTATAATGGACGAGAACATTTAGGGTATGGTAACATATTTCTGAAGTTTTTGATTTCTTTCTTACCCTTACATCTGAGCTCGCACCATTTCCTACACCTGCTTGGTCTCCAACTTGAGTCCTTGAGCTCTCTGTAGACTCGGCTCTGCTCCCTTCTGACCTTAACTCCTTCCTGGAGGACCTCAACACACCCTGAAGCTTCTGCTGTCTGCTTGTCTTTTTAACGGGCTGATCCTGGTGCATCTCTGCAGAGAACCGGTTTTGATCAGGACTCTCAAGCAACAGACGCCTGGGTGGCTTGTTCAACATTTTTTTACTCTGCTCAGCCAATCTTTGCTGCGTGTCAGGCTGGATCTGCTCGGGCAGAGGGTTGTCGAGCTCGGGCGGGGGATCCTCGACAGAAACCCGTCTGGCCACGAGAGAGGACGGCAGTACGGCTGTAACAACTCGTGTCACCCTTAGAGGAAAGGGGGCCTGAGGAAAGATAAACTGGTAAATGTATGCACATAACATAATGTAGTGATTCATTCTGTTATACTGATGAATGATCTGACAGACCTCCTCTCTCGTGTCTGAACCTTGACTCTGGGTTTGGGCACCTGGAGCAGAAATGGGGGGTTTCTTCCTGTTAGTCAACCTCTCCTGATTCCTCCTCATCCGCTCAATCTGCTCTTCTTCACTCATCTTCATTTTCTAGAGAAGATATAGGCTGTTTAGAATATGAGTCATGCATGAACTCTGCACCTCAGCAATGCTCATCTAAAAGAAGGTAGAGCAAGAGCCAGAATCCATGATTTGCATATGAAAAAACACGGTTAAATAAAGAAATAGGTGCGTGTGTTTGCATATGTTTGTGCAGAAGTGTGTTCGTGCATGAGTGGCTACCTGCATCTGTATGTTCGTATATATAATGTATATATATATATTTATATATGTGTGTGTGAGCATGTGAGGAAAGGGGGGTTGGGTAGCAGAAGGGAGAACACTGAGCTACTACACTGAGACACGAGCCTCTGCCTCCCCCTGTCGCCCCAAATGGGCACTGCAACATGCCCTAATTGCAAGGAAGATGAGAGAATCAAAGAATTGGAATTTGGCTGTGATTGCAATGAGGGAAAAATCAGCTTCGACTGCTTCTATATTGGGAGCGTTTTGGAGCACTTTGCATACATCCAAATATAGGTAACCAGGAAACTGGGAAATTATGAAGAATCAGACCTTGGTTGATTGGTTTGTCGTGTCTGGGGGGATCCACTTTGAAGCAGGCTGAGCTTCTAAAGATGAAATGAAAATAGAGGAGAAGGATAGGGGGTGGTGGGAGGAGAGGGTGACAGGAAGAAAGAGATTTAGGAAATATGAGGGTGGAGGACAAAACAAAAAGCCACTCGGGACTGAAAAACTAATCTATTAAAGCTGTTTAATATTAGATGTGTCAGAAAATATTATTCTACAGGCCGTTGTATTAATAACACTTTTTACACGGATTGCTAACCAAATGTGTCTTTCTGTGCCTTCACATTAAGGAGGTCAGGCTGGCTGTTTCCTCTCCTCTGCACAGGATCAACAGCGTGGCTGTAGATTCCCTGAAACGTCAGCAGAGAAAAAAATGAACAAACAAACAAACAAACAAAACAAACAAACGTGATGACGTTTGTCCATATTTCATACCTCATATGGTGACTCTGTCCAGCCATGGCTGTGATCCCTGCTGTGGTGACTTTCCTGTAGCTCCTGGGGTAACGGAGGGCGAACTGGTGGCTCCTGTTCGATATCCTGCAGGGATATTTTTTCAAATATTTTTTTTAATTGGAAAAACATGAGTTGATACTGCGTGTATCAACATATTTTAGAGATGTAGCATTGATCCTTGACATGATAGACAACACACGTGGTCATACCAACTGTCAAAGACGTTACCATCACCCGAATAAATTAGCAGTTATTAAGTCTATGTTGTAGAATTTAAAGGATAAGTTTAGAAAAGTTTAGAGTGGACAACACCCCCATTGTTTATTCATAAGCAGAGGGCAAACGCCGGGGGGTTAGTGACAAAGGGACGATGGACAGGAGTCATACCATTGGCAGTCCACTCTGCAGCCTCTCTGTGGGAGAGCCAGGAGATCCAGGATGTGGAGATGTCGACTGGAACACTGAGGGGGAGACGGTAAAGGTCACAGTGTTGACACTGATAGTCTATTGTCAGGTTTTATGTGCACAATCAAGATGAAGCAGGCAACTTAACCCATTGGCAGCCTCAAATGTTACCAAGACACCGTCCAGTCCTTTAAATTTCTAATTTCAGGTGGAGGCACATACGTTTTTTGGTGGTAATACATGACTGGATATAGTAACTGTGATAATGATGCTTACTGTGGTGCCTTTGTAGTCCCAACAGGAAGCGGAAGTGATCCCTGTTGATCTTTAGTCCGGCCATTATGTCCTCCATCATCCACAGCTCTCTCTGAGCCTGAGACTGCTCCTGATAAAAACACATCTCTTCAGACACAAGACTGAATGATTTGTAGAGAGACTCTTGCTGAAAGGTCTAATAGTATATTTATTTCTAATTAAGGATGAGACTGAGAGATGTGGCAACATCTGCTGTACACATATGTTAACCAAGCTTAATATATTAGTCAAAAACTATCCAGTGTGTAGCGTACAAATACCTGTGGCACTCCAAAGTTACAGATGTGCTGAAGGTGTGAACGGATAACCGACAGTTCACTCTCCATTCTCTCATACTGACACCACACCCTCTCCATTTCCTGAAAAAAGTGTATTTACATGTTAAACCCCTCATTTCTGCTGTTTGATGATTAATGACGTAGAAATAAATAACGCATGCTGTGCCATTGTTTGTCTCTTTCTGGTTCACTGTCCTCTGGATTATTACACACCAGTGATACATCACACATTCTGGCCCTGATTGTGACCAGATCCTCCTGGAGCAAAGCCTTCTGGGTCAGTGCTTCTTCTTGGGCCCTGGGGCCCTGACTTTTCCACTCCTCCAGCTGCAGCCTGGACACCTCTAATGCACAATGGACGCTGTCCTGCAAAACAGGGAAAAAAGTCATTGTTATTTTTATTCAGAGTCACAATATAGGCAAATAAAGGACTAGAAATGAGTCATTTTAGAATGCCCAAACCTCTTGAGCTGAGCTCTCGAGATGTTTGTTTTGTACAGCAAACCATCAGCTTACCTATATATCCAGTATATTAGCCTTCATAAAATATATCTAATTATTATGACTTGTCTGAATAGCTTATAGGGTGATAACTGACCTTATCCATTTGTAGCTGAGCCAGCTCTAAAGACAGAGACTGTAGCAGCTTGTCACACCCACACAACCTCGTCAACACAACCTGAAGAGGGAAAATCAAAATGTTAACCCGTATCTACTCAGCGAGAGACATAGAATAAAATGACAAATACCTGCAGCGACAGTCAAAGGTCCCATAATGTTTTGGGTGTCGACTAAAAATGTTTACATGCTTAATATTCAAAAACCACATTATTTTTCTCAGCCTGTCCATTGCTGCAGCACCTCTATTCACCATGTCTCAGTTTTAGTGCCTGTCTCTTTAAAGCCCCCCCTCCAGAAATGCCCTGTCTGCTCTGATTGGTCAGCTCTCACAGGCCTGAGCAGGCACAACCAACGTGCTTCCGCATCAGTTCTGCTGGTGTTTTTTCAACCCAGTCCCTGCTGGGAGCATGGCTGTGGGCGGTGACTGTATAGATGTGACATCACAACCTTACGGAAGTCCTGTTAGCTTGTTTAAAGGCACAGTGTCTGAATACGGGCTGTGCGCTTTTGTCCGTGGATTGAGCATTTCATCACTTTCACAATATTAATATATGTCACCAAAACCTGCTTTAAAATCAAAGAAGACTTTCTGCAATATGGGACCTTTAAACGTTGTATGGCAACATATAAATACTCACATCTGCATCACTCTCAAGAGGTCTGATCGGTGGGGCTTCCCTTGGGTCAGGCTTTGGGGCCTGAAATGCATCAAGGTTATATTTTTGTTAATATTAGTACTTTTTTAAAAACACTGTTTTTGATATTGCTTCTCCCTGTTCATCAGATTTTATCAAAACGTTTCTATGAAATACCTTTTGCTTGATACATATTTGGGTATATTTTATGTAGGTTAATGACTGAATGCTTCAATCTTAATACTTCAATATTAAGACTGAGCTACAGCACAAGCTTCACAAGAGACAAACAGAGGTCACGGCCATGTACTACGAGCTTGGTCATGAATTTGACAAAAAAAATTCATCAGTATGTATCATAAGATACATGTATAACTTGGCAAACAGCTGCTTCATTCTAAGAAGCATAATCATGGCAGAGCTCATCAGAATTCGACAAAAAGATCACAATTAGACAAAACACACATACCACAATTAAACACAATACAAACAATGAGCACAACATGATTTATTAGTCACACAATAAGCATTAGTGACAACATAGTACTCTGACATAGACATACAACAAACACAGTGTGGGACAATGTCACATACATAGATGCTCAAAGTCATCAAATGTAGAGTCCACTCTCTGACACCACCACACAGACAACATTTTGAGGACACACACACATATACAAACAACACAACACAGTTTTCAAGTTGTACCGCACAACAAGACACAATAAGAACACAGAGCGCAGCAGGGCTGGCTGTACCATAGCTGGCGGTAGCACACAAACAGATAAATTGCTGCGGTGATGGTGATGATGGTGGTGGTGGTGGTGGTGTGGGGGGTGGGGAGCATGTGCTGCTCTCGATGAGGGGGGCAAAGGGGGCAGTAAGTCTGCTTGTGCCCCTGTGGAGTAGCTCTGAAGGAAGAGACAGCATGTATATGAAAAGAACAGACAACACATGGCATTATATAAAACATACTACATACTGTACCGAATAAAACCCACCTTATTAGTGAATTCAATAATCTGCTTCAACAATTCTTACTCAGCGACAATCAGATGTTGTTACTTTACTCAGTTAGTGTGATGTAGGTGCAACACTAGTCTGTATGTTTTGCTTTAGATATAATGTTCATGCTATAATCACCTTTCCTAAAGGTCTTCTCCCACTTGAGATATGATGGACAGAGCCATATGTAGGTGTAGGCTGTAAACAAAGAAAAACAGAAGGTTTGTTAAAGAGGTAAGTGAAGTATTTAATAAATGCACTTCCATAAAGTTGGAGTCTCAAGCGATATGCTGCATTATAAAAACAACAATGATCAAAATTAAAGCAGCAGAAGCCGAGGTATTTTGACTTTTAGTCTCAGTGCCCAAAACACTGGATACTTCATTTCCCACAATGCAACTTAAAAGCATCTTTTTCTTGATTTTTCCTTTTAAAGCATAGGTAAATTTCAACAAATGCACCTGAAACCCTCAGTTTGAGTCTTTCAATCTAAACAATGAAAACAAAAGATGTAGTTTGATGATGTCGTGCAGAGGAGGATCATGGGAGTTGCTGTCTTCAATGTTTAACAGCCATCATTGCAGACGAAATTCTATCTGAGGTGACTCAGGTAAAAATCAGGTTTAAAGACGAGGTAATGTTTTGATGTTTTAATTTTTTTGTTTGTTTGTTTGTTTTAGTCACGTTCCCCAACTTCCTTCCTCAATCCTTGACATACCAGCTGGCATTTACCTGGAAGTTATAGTGTGTATAGTGTAGTGAGTTTACTAAGATATTAGCTCTTGTACTACATAATGAACTCAGGCGACTGATGTATGTTTAATGATCAACATTAACCAAACACGCCCTAACCTTGCTCAAGTTCTGCCATCTCTCTGCGACTGGAGTGGTGGGAGTGGATTTGAACTCCAGCTTAGGAGAGGCAGGTGCGTAGAACAGCGTCTGTGGCACCATGAACGAGTCATCATGGGGTCGTATGTCAACCCTTCCCACCGGTGTGTGAGGTCGTGATCCCAGCTGACCTCTTGAGGTCAAAGAACTTGTTCCCATCATGTCTGTTTGAGTGGGTGGTGTGTTTTGACCAGGAAAATAATCTTCCTCTTGGTTCGGACCACAGACTCTTCTTCTGCTGTAATCAGGAGGGCTGGGTGTTCTGTTTGAAGAGAAAATAGAGCAGAATGCTAAAGCTGGGACCTTTCTCACATCATTTTTCTCTTTAAGTAAACCACTGGGATTTAAATACAGTATGTGCCTTGACAACCTGCTGTTTCTCTGACGCATACTCCGCCTCCCCCTGTGCTCTGACTGCGACGTCCCCATCCTCCCACCAGTGAGCTGACTCGGTTCACTCAGAGTCCTGCTGATGTGTCTGTGCTTTTGGGAGGGATCCTCTCCATCAGACGGGGGTTTAGGGAAGTCCATTGATTCAGTGCTGCCACCTATCTGTGTGAAATCCTGATAACTGGAACAACGCCTGAAATGATCAGAGATGCAGCAAAAAAGGGTCATCGAGTGCAGTCATGTAAGATGTTTGATATTCAGTGTATAAGACCTCATGGTGAACAGTGCTGTACCTGTGCAGAGAGCTGTCGGACTCCATCGCAGCAGACTGACTGAGAGCTCGGACCCAACCCAGCATATCCTCCTGAGTGTCGGCACTGAAGAAATAAGAGCGCATTCCCTGGTGCACCACCTAATTTTACGCAGATTATTCACAATGTCATTATTCCCCTCATACAGGAGCAATAGTCTTGGATTTGTTTGCAAATGTGCTGTGGCTTGAACGGGAAGAATCATGTTTTTTGTTGATGTACATAAGTTACATACATCATATTAACCAGTGTTCAGATCCTTTTATTAAGTGAAAATACTATTACTACACTGTAAAAATACTTTGGTTATAGTAGAAAATGTTAATAAGTAAAAATATCTAAGTATATCCTGGGAAATGTGATTGAAGAATCAAAGTAAAAGTACTCTGTGCAGTAAAATGTCCCATGTGTCTGTTTACTATTATCTGTTATGTGATTACATCATAATTATTCATTCATTAATATAAAAGCAGAAATTTATTTTAAACTATTTTGTATAAAACTGTAATAAAAAATACTTAAATTATGAATTAATCTGCTGATTATTTTCTTGCTTAATGGATCAATTGAAATTCAGAAAATACTGATGAATAGCCACACATTTACCCAGGAGCCAAAGTGACATGTTCACACTGCTTGTTTTGTTCAACCAACAGCCTACTCAAAAACTCAAATATATTAAAAATAAATGAAAAATAATCAAAAGACAAAACAAATCCTCAAACCATGAATTGTTTTTGCATTGAAATGACTAAAACTGATCACATGCACATTCTCGAATGCCTCGTCTCAGTGCCTCTCTGCTCTGCTAACAGAGAGCAACAGGAGCCAAGGTTATTTTAGAAATGGATGATTTCTGAAGACTGGCTTCCAGAACAACACAGACGTTCCACAAGTACCATAATACTTGGCCTACTTGGAGCCTTTGGTGTGTTCAGAGGAGTTAAAATATACCTATGTGAAAGCTTACTTTGTAGGTCAACAACAACCTTTAAAATCAAATGTTAAAAAAAGCTCTCATCAAGCTTAATATGTAAACATATAGATAATTTAACTAGGGCTTGTTATGATTATTATTTTTCTCCTTACACTGAATGAGTAACCAAATAACAATACCTTGAAGGTGAACTTCCTGTTCTTGCATTCTCGTGGCGTGCAGAAGAGGATCTTGTAGCTCGGCAGTGGGATGCTGCCCAGCACCGATTCTTCTCTACTGTCTGTTTAGAGGGACAGAAAAGAAGTGAACAAAAGAACAGACGCATTGTTGTACAATCGCTGCACAAGCAAGGCAAAGTGCTGGGCTCTGAGCTGTGTACCTTTATAATAAAACAGACAGTAGTTGGAGAGGACAAACCATCGTCTCTTCCACAGCTTCAGACCAGAGCTGTCCTGCAAGAGGAAGATTAATTAGGGGATTCTCTTTGCTTGAGTCAGTCACACACGCTTTTACATACAATGATGACGTTTAAAATGTTACGTAGGCCATGTTTGGAAAATTACTTTTTTGTTGAGCCATCCTCTGATGACCACAGGGCAGTTGGGGTCTCTCTTTGCGGCCTGACATCTTTTCCCAAATGCTTGCACCCTTCCATCACCTTCCTGTTACCAGAAAAGAGAACAATAGTATGCAATATTATGTTCTTATTCCTGAAAAATATATGTCAAATTTTCCTAAACGCCTATCCCAGTCAAGCCCAAAGTAAATACTGTTGTTGAATCATTTGGAGTACAGGTGTGGTTTTGGGCTCTTTTGAAAGGTTCTAAGCTTTTTCCCCAAATAGTCAGAAGCTCTGTAGTTGTTAGTGGTTCTGGCATTAAAGGTGCTATTTGTAAGAAAATTTGATTTTGATTGATTTTTTCATTCCCAACTCGTCAAATAATGGTGCTCTGGGTTTTTGATGAGTTGGGAATGAGACTCAAAAATCAACTTTTCTTACAAATAGCACCTTTAATCTAAATCTTTATTTATATTACCTATTTCGCCTGAATGTATTAATACAATAATAAACCTACAGATGACCTATAACTGTCCCTATTAGCTGGAAACACAATGGGTCCGCATCATATAGTCTAACATGGTCCACGTTCAAATGAGAGAACAATATCACTTAAGACATGTTTCCCATCCAAGTCTTTTTTGTTATAGTTAAAAAGCATTTGAAAAAGCATCTGCAATTGCAGTTTTAGGCATTTAATCATGGAATACTGTGTTTTGAACACAGTTACTGAAACAAATCTAGTGGACATTTGGGAATAATAAAACACAACATCGTTAGAGTAAGATGCACGACTGAAAAACCAAGAAAAAAAAACTTTGCTGTTCATGATTGTTTGTTAGCTTGTTTGTTTGTTGATTGTACCTTGTTAATGTGGTTTTATCCTGAAATGGTTTGCATGAATATAATCACAGGAATCTAAGCTTTCCAAGAAATGTGTGGCATGACTATACACTTAAATTAAGGCGTTTGCCCATCTGCTTAGCTGGGTTTGTTAAGTTAAAAGGTCACAGTTAGATTTTGACGTGTGCACATAATGGCAAGATTGAAGATGCAAAAACCTTTATGACAGGGATGTAGGAAATGGTGGCCACGCTGGACGCTTGGCTTACTCTGTCCTGGTCATCCATTCTGCAGGAGAAGCAGAAATATATATATATAAACAGTCAGATACAGTATATAGATGAAACAGTCATAAAATGATTTTAGAAATGTCAGAGCTGGATCATCTAACTTTACCTAACTTTAACAGGGTATTTCATATATACAGGTGTGTGTATAACAAAGAAGTAGCGCTGCATTCAAGGTCGTATTAACTTAATGGTACACACACACACAAATATACACGAAATACGAAATATCTGAATAGTAATCGCAAAAGACAAAGATCCACACACAGCTGAACAACACATTTGAATGAACCGGCTGCGAGGCTAAGACATGAGGCCTTACCAATACAGTCTGACCCAGAGTCCCCCTCTGTAGAAGCAGTCAGTCACTCCCATGAACAGCCCCCTGTAACCTCCGAGCACACATATGCCACATTCCCATATAGTTGAGATTTTTTCCTGCTCAACTGTTCATCCTCTCGGAGACTTGGTGTTGCGCTCTCCCACTTTCAAGCGAAAAACTCTCCCACAAGTCTATTCTGAGCCATAACAGGCGGGTGTGCATCCCCACCATGAAACTGACAGGTGACAGCTGCGTCGCCGTGGTGGCAGGGAGGGGCCCGGGACAGTGTGAAAACCAATCTGGCAGCAGGGACGGGCTGGTATGAGAGTCTGAGAGGGATTTGGAATGCGTCCCAAACTGCTGAACCGCAGCGTGGATGACGGAGGACAGAAAGCCGAGATAAAAGAGTGTGGAGCAGGGAAATAAAGTGGCATGTTGAAGGAACATGTGTAGGGAGGGGTGGAGTTTACTGTGTCACAGGTTTGGGCTGTCATGCTGTCTCTTCCGGCACGTGACGGTTATCAGCATATTTGCTTCAAGTACATCAGGTCACATGGTAGCATGTTCAGTGCACCTGCTGCTACTGTACAACCCACTACCCATTTGTTTTATACTATACTTTATTTCTGCATTATTATATGGAACATTTGTATATGTTATTCAGTTATAACCCACATTTTTATAAATTAACTACACTTTATACTCAGATTCCAGGCAAACATTTTAGTTGTGTAGTATATTACATTTTTTTTATTGCTTTGCCTGGTCTTAATAAAGAAGTATGAGAAATTGCATCTTATCTCTCGTCTTAAATTACTTATTTTTATGTCTTAATAAGTACTTACTACCTATAGTACTACATATACTACAATTTTCCTTATGAACTACAACAAACATTTGAAGGATTGAAGAAATGGTCAAAGTGTGCACCAGAAGCTCCTCTCTCCCACAGAAAACACTGCTCCTGAAACACCTCATTAGTAGTCTCGCCTTTAATTCCGTGACTTTGTGACATCACACTATGTCACCATGTCACAAATTTGCATTATTTATGCCTAGCAGCTCATTTGGCATGTAAAAATGGATTTGGTACGGCTGCTCTGTTGTTGTTAGCGGTGCTGGCTCAGGCGTGTGCGAGCTGACCAATCAGAGCAGACTGTGTATTCAGGAGGAGGGGGCCTTAAAGAGACAGGAGCTAAAACAGAGCATTTCAGACAGAGGTGGAATACAGTGATGCAGCACTGGACAGTATGAGAAAACTGATGTGTTTTTTGAGCATTAAAGCATGTAAAGCTATTCTAGTAGTAACCAAAAATAAAAATCTGAACCTGAAAATGAAAATGAGCGTAATATGTCTCCTTTAAATTCCTAATTTAATCTAGTCTACTTTGTTACTTATTTGGTTCAGTATGTATGCATTTAGCAAAGTATTTCTTAAATTTAAATTTGTATTTTCTATATACAATTACTTTATATAGTTGTACTAGTGCAGTACAACTATATACATAAAGTACAACTTTATTTGTGTTACTCAAATATATTAACTTATAATAAAGCCAAAACTTCTTGCTATATGTATGTTTGTATGTATGTATGTATTTAGTCTTAAATTTTGTTTTTTTATATAATACTACAACAAATCTATAGGTCTATATCCCTATATACTTATGCTGAACTTTATGTACATATTTTTATGAGGTGTATTTGCAATTTATGTATGTATGTATACATGTATGTATGTATGTATGTATGTCTTGTTTAATGATGTAGTCACTTCATCTATAAACCTACTTGATGACTGAAAAAAAACGCTTATTGAGATGTTAAAGCTGATTCTCAGCTATTTCAAGTTACACCTGCCATAGCTGCTTTTAGTCAAAGCTTCATTTAACAGCTCATCTAAGCCGAACACATTTTTTGTTGACCTTCATGAAACAGCAGAACAGATGAACTTGAAGATTTCATGAGAAACTTATCACACTGTGAATCCACAAGCACTCGTGGGTGACCCAGAGGGTTCGACATGGCTTAGCTGCCGCAATCTCACACAGTATCAACCACAATGCTCTCCAAGTGAGACACGGAGTAAACAGAAACAAACAGCCAAGTCTTTGTGAGAGATGAGAGCAGAGACTAACAACCTCTTAGCCGCTGGGGGTTACGTGGGTGTCGTGAAATATTTGGAAAATCTCCTCCTTTATCAGCTGGGGTCACTCGCTAGGGGAGGAGAAAACTTAAAATGCTAAAGAGGGATGGAGGGGAGGACAAACGGTGGGTCTGTGTACCACACAGAGTGCGCTTTGTGGTGCCCGAGGACTCTGAAGCATCATGTGAAGTTGGACGCAGAGCATGTTGAATACATTGGCCTGCAAAATATTCCTCTTCTCCTTCAACCAAAACATTTGCATGTCTCCTACATCCTCATGTCTTTGAATACAACAAAATCATTACTATACGTTTGACCTTGATAAGTAAAGTAGTGACGTAGGTCACTGACACCTATAAATTGGACTGTCTAAGAAGATTGCCTAATAAGGATACTGGATGATTGTACGCAGCATATTTCATAAAGTTCTAGACAATAAAATTGGGCAATGGGAGGCAAACAAGTTGCTCAGCTGAGATATCACAGCTTGGCAAAGCTGAGAAAAAGTTCCCCTGTGGGCCTGTGATAGTTCAGCCACAGTTAATACATCACATCTGCTGTAACCTTGAGGAACAGTAGTCTTTTTGTTCACTTTATAACAAGCTGGAAAATTGCTGTTAACTTATCAAATGAAAGGAAAAACAGGATTAATAAAGCAATACTGAAATATCTTCCTGCTGCACTTTCTTTTTTTAAACACAGCTCAGAATTGCACGAGACATAAATCATAATAAATGCCATATTGCTGTACCTGACTAATTGCGCCCGCCTGCTGGCTGCTTCAAGCTCCATCACTTGGCACCTTTCCTCACAGCATCTCCTCAGGCTTGGCTGCCCTCTTCCTGGCTACCACCAGCTCCTGTTGCCCAAACAGTCACAACACTCTCCCGCCACACTCCTTTTTCTCTCCTCGTAACGTGTGAATCTCTCACTTCTTCCCTCCGCTCTGACTTGCAGCAGCGGCGGTGTTTGTCCGGTGATCTACCTACGCTGGCTGTTAACACTCAGGCTGCTTTTCTGTCCTCTAACAGTGCACTCTCTGTGAGCCCCTTCTTTCTCTCTCCCCCCTTCTTCTTCTTCTTCTTCAGCGTCCCTCCCTCTCACCCTGCCCTTGACAGCCTCTCTGTCTTTTGCTGAGTGTGGGTTTGTAACTGAGGAATTTACATAAAACAGCTGTTATCTCATTCTTCGACTCTGCCCTTTACATTATTTGAATTTCAATTCTCAGATATTTGGATCTAGCTTAAAGACAATTAAAGATTTGGATGCCGGTCTTGAATTATCACCCTATATACAGGCCTAAACATTCAGAGTATGAAGGGTGCACTCTGACATCTGTGTGCAAAGGCTTAAAGGTTTTGTTGCACTTACAAGCTCATAAACAGAATTTGTGGAAAACAGAAAAACCAGACAAGGATTGGCTTAAAAAAAAACATGTCTTTATAGGATATTACACACAAATCTATAGTTAAGATAAAAAATCTTAAATTTACTTGATTGTATGCATTCTACACTGACCTCACATCAAAAAAGTCTTCAGAATTTCCTCAGAATTAACAAGAAGACTATAAAATTTAAGTTGTAATAGCTAAAACTCACAATTATTAATTTATGTTACTTGGTAATTTTGAGACAATCGTATCCTCAATTTTTTTTTAAAAGTAAGATCACTTTGTCAGATTTTACAGTCTATGTATGCTATTTATTAACTTTATTTGATCATTTCTAGTTTTTTAATCTTCTTTTCAATATTATTAGAAAGTAGCTCTCATACTCCATCTTAATTAACATTAATTATGTCATACTGTCCTTGTTTAAATGCATCTTTCTCTTATTTTTACTGTTTTTTATCAAGTGGCTTTATTATTATTTTCAATCCCTGTTTTAATTTTTAGGTCTTTTTTATGTAAAACACCTGGTGCATGTAATTTCTTTTTTGTAAAGCATGAGCTGCATTCCTTGTATGAAAAGTGCTATACAAATAAAGTTTATTCATATTACTAAAGGTGCAGTATGTAAGAATTGGCCACCTGTCGAATTAATATTTAAGAGAAACCTAAAGAAACCTCTAACTGCTGCTAACTGTAGCTGCCATTAGCTAGTTAGCTCAGTTAGCTGTGCAGCTACCAGTCCAGACTGGGAGCTCAAAGCACAGGGAAAGTGTTAGCGTTTTCACCACTAGCACAGGAGCATTGGACCGGGACAGGGCTAGCTGATTAGCACAGCTAGCAACACAATAACACAGATATCAGAACATCAGAACTGTTACTTACATTCTGTTGATGACTTTAGTTCATTTTTGACTGTTTTCACCTAAAATTCTTACATATTGCACCTTTCAGTGTTGAGATAATTTATTTAGGATAAGTAAAATTTGTAACACCACACAAAACTACATATTTTCCCTCTTACCTGGAGTGCTTTTTATCCTTCTAGATTGTTTTGGTGTGAGATGCCAAGTTTTGATGATACCGGCCGCAGAGATGTGTGACTTCTCTCAAATATAATGGAACTAGATGGCACTCAGCTTGTGGTGCTTACAGTGCCAAAAAGGAAGACATTTGAAAAACTCAACAGCAATGTCTCTTTCCAGAATCTGTGGATTATCTTGAGTAACTGAGCCATGATCTTTGGAAAGAGACATTGCTGTTAATTTTTTAAAATGTAATATTTTGGCACTCTTAGCACCACAAGAAAAATGAATTTTTGATTTTGTGGTGAAACATCCCTTTAAATAACACACATAATCCCCCAGTCTTATAATTAATCAGTCTAGACTCTCACAATTAGGTGAAAACAACGTCCCAGATGGTGGACTCTTATTTAGGTTTCCTGCTGCACTGAGTCAGCGTCTGCTGGAGCGCTTCTTCAAATATTCTCAAGATAGAAACTGAAGCACCTCTAAAACACTTGACTCACACGCAAGCACACGAGAGAGACGGTGCTTCACTAATCCAGCTGTAAGAAAGCAGGTGTACAGCGCTTTAAGGGGAGAAGAGCGAGAGCACTTCTAGTCATGAACAATATCAAAAAGCCAAACAGAAAGGAGAGCATTCAAAGGAAAAGTGAAAGCTGATACTCAGCGGCGGGCCACGACGGATGCCTCAGGAGGGCTGGCATTATTGCTGTACAAGAGAAAGATATCAAAGGCATTTTAAGAGCTATGATAAGAACAAGGAGATAGGAGAAAAGTCAAGTCTAAAATTACTCGCACAGGAAAGCAGCCTAAAGGCCTGGCTGCTTGGTGGCACTATATTTAAATTTAATGAATAAAGTGGTGAAAAATAATGCTGTGTCTGGAAGTGTTCAAAATCCTGCTAACTCAAGCACAGCACAAAACACTCAAACCACTGCCCAACACTCAAATAGTAATCATGCCATTGTATTATTAGTATCTCACATGCCCAGGCCATTTGGCTTTGACCAGCAAGGTCGTGACCTCGGATGCCCGGGATGTTCGGTTCTCGCGGGGGACGAATCAGTCTGCCCCCAGATATTTACGACCCCTCCCTTTTAGCATGCTACACAATCAGCCCTGTTGACTGACAGCTGCGTGGCTACTTACCCTCTCCTGTTACATACAAAACAACCTGTGGGGGCCCTCATTCAGGAAGCAGGAACAGCGGTTTCAAGGCTCATGGGAAATGTTGTTTTTGTTTGTTTTAAATAGAATTAGCTGGTAAATGAATATATAATAAATGGAGCCCCAGTGTTAAAGATAAATATCAAAGATTCTTTTCTCCCCAATGTTATGAAGGATTATTTAAATGTACAGTATTTAATTTCTGCCATTAGGGTTGTTCATTGTTAAACAACCACCATTACTATTTAAAGTCTACTTACATAACTCAGGCATAAAAGCTTGCTAATGAGGCTACACGTTAAAAATTATTACTATAATTTTACAGTAAACTACCAACGGTTGCAGTAAATTCACAGTATTATACAGTAATTATTGTGCAGTTATATAGATGAACATCAGTGATATATTGATGAACATCAGTGATATAGTGTTTATTTATTGTTTCATCTGACACAATTTGACTATGACAATACTGTATTTTGTTGTAAAAATACATGATACTGTAATTAACGTCTGTAGTTATTGTAAATATACATATTGACAGTACATTTACAATATATTGTGATATATTGTGTTCTCACATAAGCCAAACCCGGATCTTTCCGCGTTGTGCGGCCCTAGAGACTTGCACCGACCGAGCCGGCTAACTTCCGGTTTAGCTCCCCGGCTGACTTGAACAGGGTTAAAACTTTCCAAATTATAATGGAAAGTTTTAAAGTTTTAAAGTTTTATACTTATGACATGAGTCATTTCAGGGGGGTTGAGATGGTCAGAAAACTGTTTCCACCGTTTTACAGATGCTTCTTTCACAATGTTGGCTTATGGGAAAAAGTCGTTTTGGGCCGCACATTATTTTGACGCAGATATGACTAGTTAGATTAGTCAAAAGCTCCATCGAAGATAAAGAATTATAATGTGATATTAAGCCTAAAGAAAGTTGTAATAGTTATAGTATTTCAAATTAACATTCAGGATTTGCATCTTTACTGGGAATTTAAGATTACTTTGAACCTGTAATGAACATTAGTATGATATTGTCTTTCAAATGCGACACATGATAGTAAGCATATTACATCTATTTTCAGCACTTGTGTACAAACAGCAAGTATCCAGCAGGTGATGCTGTTTAATAACTGTGCTGGTCTACATCAAATATACAGCTTTACAAAAGGTTTTAGAGTTTTACAGAAATTACTTAAATCAATAGGTTGGCCTGATACATATTCATTGTGCCTACAGTCAACAAAAAGCTCAATGCTGTTACAGGAAAACTATCTTATTGTAGAAAATGTGTACAGAAGCCAGTACCAACATGTCTGGCTTGTAATGCATCACTTTTGACAGAAGATGATGCTGTTGTCTTAATGAAGACTGTCATGGGGATGCCTCATGACACATCATCATACAACAGCCACTTTAATTCTACCATCCAGCGGCAGGTGGCTGAGGTGTTTGGTAATTAATGAACATGAAGCTGTGAAAACTTAATGGTTGTGTGTTGTTGTTTGGCATTACTTCACAGAAACACATCATATTCAAAAGAAACTTCTGACAAGATTAAGTGTTTTAACATCTTTATTTTTGGTTAATCTTTTGTTTCCTCACCTCTCCTCCAGACTGCACCTGGCCTTCCTCTGATTTGGACCCAGGAACTGCCAAAACAGTCCCGTCCTGTTCAGAATCCTTTTATGGTCAAGTTCCTGGGGGAATGTGCCAAGTGTGGTATGGATGAGGGGGGAGGTTAGGGTGTTTCAGAAGAAAAGGGCTGAATTGATTAGTTTAAAATGATGTTATCTTTTGGGAAGAAATGTATTGATACAATACTGGTAATTTATTGATGTTTTCTATCAGATGATAGATGGAGCACTGATATAAGCTGACGGTTAGTTAATTGATTGTCATCTCCTGCAGTAGGAGGAGTTTCTGCTGATATTAGCAGGAGGTTGGAGTGGGAGAGTCAGTGAATGCAGGTGAACAGGCTGCTGGGGCCCCAAATTAAAGGGGGCATTGCCCAGAAGAGAATTTTTCCTCATTTTGACCTTAAATTTTCCTTATGTTTTTCTATTTGAAAGTTTTCAATTAATTGTTTCTTTAGTGATGTTTTTTTGATTCATTGGTTTGGGCCAAGCTGATCACCATTGTAAATATGCTGCACACTTCCACTGCTGAAAACTCTTGAACAGTTAAAGAGCCTCGTTGTTGCCTCCAACCCGCGACCAACCTTACAAAGACCATCAACCAAAAATGGGTGTTCACAGGTGATGAAGCAGTACAGAAAGACATATTTGCAGAAGCTGAAGAGGTCCTTTATTTAAGTCCATGTAGCAACATCACAAACCAAAAATACTATTCCAAGTTAAGGTCCTGTGCTGTGCTGTACATTAGGACTGTACAAAGTATTTCACAAAAATGTACCCAAAATATCAAGTAAATAGTAACACATCATTTTTTATTGTATTGTATTGATAGTACTGATGCATTGATGTGTTGGCACAATTTAAATATGTCACTGAAATGCAGTGGAATTGAAGTATAAAGTAGCCTCATAGAAATAATAGAATACCATACAAGTATCCTTGTGTACAATACAGTACAATACAATCACACCTGCAAATTTGTACATGAATATACAGAAACAGTAAACCAGTTAATTATTACCATGTTTAAGAGCTATTGAATATATTCCTCTTGGATTAAAGGAACAATTCATGATTCAAGATGAACAAAATAAGTAGCCCAACTACCAAAAATACCAAAATGACACAACACTGGACCTTGTTATTGCTCTTAAATTTATAGACAGCTATTTTAATACAAATGCTAAACCGACACCTAAATATAAACTTTTTTGTTTGTTTGCACCACTAATGTTTGTTGTGTACATTTTCTAATTATTTGTTGAGGTTAATGTGTAACAGACCAATATTTTCATGACAATAAAGAAAAAGCAGGCAAGTTAATTCTATCATAAAATGTATATTTGACAATACACATAAAGGTCCTCTGAATTGGTTTGTTTTAATCAAACAGATGCACAGAGGCACAGCAGGCATTGGGACACTTTTTACTTTTGGTTGGTTGGTTTACATTTGTCTGATTATTCTACATACTTATAATTAAAGTGGTAACAGACCTTCGTCCACTTGCATTTCCAAGCGGTATTATTGTTGGCGCCGCTGTTGTAAAAACAGCCGGCTCGCTTTCTGTTTTTACTTAGTGCAGTGACTGCCAACAGCACAGGAGGACAAACCCAAGTTTATTCATTCATCAGGTCTCTAATGGAGGCATGAGAGCAGATAGAAATGGTGCCAGGCTGCGATGGCGCCCGATTTCGTGCCTAGTAGCAGACAGAATAGCACAGTGAAAGCAAAGTTACTAAAGGAAACCAATCTAAATGCAGATGGTGTGATTATTCTATAGCCATTACACTGTGCAATCAACATTTACTTCATAATTACACGTTCAAAAAAACACAATGTAAGTCAAAGCCACTGGTGATGTGAAAAGGGTAAAACATTTCAAACAATAAACAGACCTTGACCCAGTATCACAGTGTCATGTGCTGCATGGACCACAGGAGCGGCACATGTCCTAGATTGGTATCTGTAATTAAGTCTAGGACAGACAGCCGGCACGGAGAAGGTGATTGTGTGTATAAATGTGCATGTGTGTTATGCACATACATTCACAGGCAGAGAAAGAGTGAACGTGTAACTGATGCTACCACCAGGACGTGTTGACTGTAGGCAGTTTGAATGCAGGCCAATGACTACATGACAGTAAATCTGCTGGGACCAATAGTGTCAGAATAAATGAGTGCTGCATATCACCGATAGGGTGGTGTCGGACAAGATGGGAATAATATCATGGGAGGGTATTGAGTAGATGTAATTCAGAAGCAGCTACTGAACGCAGCTTATCGTGCCTCTGCACAAGTGATCGCATATAGAGAAGTGAGGAGGAAGGAAAACAGATTTTTTTTAAATATTTTAATGCTGTTATTTTTGAGATTTTACAAACTCAGAAATATTTATCTGTTCCATACTTGAACAAACAAGGAAAATAAGGTCCCCAGAACAATGTTTGAAGCTAGAAAGGTGGCAGGGTCCGCCAAATATAAACAAAGTAAAACATTATGAGATTGTGTCTTTTTTTCAGTCATGAAAATGAAGAGTTTGTTTATGTAGTTTATTAAGGCATAAAAGATCAGTCAATGAAGATCTTTCTCTTCTGATTAAAATGTCTTCCCCCAAAACTACATAGTGCTCCTTTAAACTTTCATTTAAAGTTTTTATTTACTTGTATTCAGATCGTATGCCAAGTAGTGCACATAGCAGCTTGAAATGTGGGACACTCACCACTCCAACCTATATGTCATGCTATACGTGTCACTTATATAGCCTATACCTCTTTGCTCATGACACAAGCTTAGAGTTACCGCTCACTCACATGCCTCACATATGTTCATCCAGATTCAAACATGTAGGGCATTGGAGGTGTGGGTGTGATTATTCCTGGATCATGGTCTCGAGCTGTGTTTTCTTTGGTCCACGATGGATGTCTGTACCTGTCATATGGGCTTAACTGTCATGCTTACTGACTGTAAATTCTCACTCTTACTCGTCACAGGAACCCCGATATAAATCAAACTTACAGTATGTGTGCCTCAGCAGTTAAATGTACATACAGTCATGTAACTAAATCTTTTTTTTAAGTGTCAGTGAAAGGAAAATGTATACATTATTTTTAAATTCATGGAGTGTATTCCATAACTGTTTTAAGAGGTGCGACAAATCATTCTCCTTTGTGAAAATACGCATCAAGTATCCCATTGGGGTTTTGGCCTCGATACCTACACACATGGCTGAAATTAACCTTTAAATAAATGGCAGAACTTAACTGCAGAACTCAAAATAAGATAATGCTAAAGTTATTAATCTTCTCAATGGTGCAACAACAAAACAAGCACCAGTGGCTGTTTTAAAGGGGCACTATGTAGTTCTGGAGAAGAAATTCAAACTCAGAACTCTAATATTTACACCATTAAAAGGTAATAATACAAACTCAGAAATATTTATCTGTCCCATAAATGAATAAACAAGCTGTTCTCAGAGGAAAATAAGGTCCCGAGAACATTGTTTGAAGCTAGAAAGGTGGCAGGGTCCGCCAAATATAAACAACAGCACAAAATTGTGTTGTCCTTTAAGGTCAGTTTGTTTATTCAGTTTATTCAATGATTTAAGGTCTTTCTCTTCTGATTAAAATTTCTTCCCCAGAACTACATAGTGCACCTTTAACCCTGACATTCAAAATGTCATTGTGGGTCAAAAATGATATTTCTTGTCTCCTTAGCTTTGTTTGTTCTTCAAACATCTTGTTTCGATTTACTCCCAGTGATTATTATCTACCTCTTACTTTTAAGGAAAATTAAGTTTTTGTTTTATTTCCCAAGTTTCAAAGAGTGGGTCAGAAAATAAACTGTGCAATGTAAATTTAGGGATCTTTCCTCCTGATCAGGTGCTTTTGTCAGGTAGACAGACAGATGTGGGCCACATCTCCACTCGGATTTGTAGCATCATGTTACACAGACAGCCACCAACTCCTGGGGGAAATATCAGGGTCTTTATTCCTCACTGTGTTCACCAGCTTATTGTGAACGGTGTCTGTCTGCCTTTTTATTGCTTAGCAGGTTTAACGCAGGGTAGGTTTTGAGAGCTTTTTGGCTGAAAATAGCTGCCAGCTGTGGCTGATATCATCGCTATGACAGCTATGAGAATGAGCCAAAGAAAAAAGTTGTGGGCCGAACAGCTAAACAATAAGTTAAAACTTGTTATAAAGCTCTGTGAAGCTGAGGGGAGCTGGCCTTTCCACCTAAGGGTTAAATGTCTTCATACACGTTTTGACCTTCACTGTACAGTATGTAAGAGAAATGACACCAGTTTAAATGAATAAAATACGGGCGTGACTTGTGTGTAGACTCTCACTGGGATTCCTCTTGGCGCTCCTTAAATGAGGTTGCGTGATGCACTCGGCATCAAGGAGTGTGAATGCTCTCTGTTTGTCGGTGTGCCCCACTTTTAGTTTCTGCAAAGCTGATGCTTTAGGTGTGAAGGCGGCAGGAGTTTAGGGCCACCTGTTAGCGCAGGAAAGTGATCTTCGAGCTGGAGCCTCTCACATATCAAAGTGAGCCACTTTAACCCAGCGGGAAGTGATTCTCTCTCCCGAGGGGATCGATGCTGTGTGCACTTTACACTGTGTCTGCAACCGTATCTCAGGAATACACAGAGTCCTTCAGCCATTAGACAGAAAAATGAGAAGCTGTAAGTTAGGTCAGGCGCTTATTTAATTTTAAATGGTTATGTGTTGAAAATGTGGATTTTGATGCTTTCATTGCCATGACAAAGTCAGAGGTATTAAACTTGAAATGTGGCAAAGGGAAATCTTTGCAGTCATAAATGATAAACATGACAAGGGACAACATTTTTGATTAAATAGCAATTGTTTATAAGCATTAATTTATAGCAATACATTCTTTATTTCATGAAGTTCAAGCCACTCATTCATCATCATCATAACCAGTTCATAAATACCCAATCTGATGCCAAAGAACCAGAAATACGGTATACAATAGGAGGGTATCAGCCAAAAAAAGTACACAAAAATGGAAAATAGTTTCTCAGAAAACCATGACAAGTCTAACAACAATAAGTGTTTTTTCTTTTTAACAATATTCACAAACAGAATAAAACTGATGCACAGTTAATTAACTATGATTAAAAACAAGTTTAGTTGTTAAATAAGACTTAAGGAATAAAACGTGTTAGTGTTAAAAACCATCAACACTTATTTGATCATTTTCAGCAAATTCATTCTGGTCTCTTTAATATCGTGCATGATGACTGAATTCCCATCCAGAAACCTGGAAGAATCTTGTTGTCAAGAGTGGTCTTAACTTTATACAGCAGCTTCACCTCCCTCTCTGCTCCCTCACCGGTCACTACATAAAAGCTTATGATCCCTGCAGGCTGGTCGAGATAAACTCCGATAGTGGAGCAATACGGGACATTGTTTATGTCTTTGTTTATACCATTGAACCAGATCTGGTAGCGCGTTCCTGACCAGCACAGACCCCAGGACTCCTCGTTTTCTCCAAGGCCGCTGGGCCCAGTGTTTGCCCTCCGTCCTGCTCCTATGTAGGTGGCTCCAATTACCACCCACCCTGAGACCTCCACCTCCCAGTAAGCCCTCATGTTCCAGATAAGCTCTTTGCACAACACCTTAGAAGAAAAAGGAAAATAGGAATTTGAAAAATATTAACCAAGAATTTGTTGTATAAATGTTTGTATAAATGTTTGTTTTCTGACTTACCTGTGGAGAGTACTCATATCTCTCTGGTCTGTCCAGGACGGGACAAACCTCCTCAGTTCTACGACACACCTTCGACCCATTATCAGAAATCCACAACATCTTGTTGGCAGTCTTATCGTCCAAAGACAAATTCATCCAATCTACAGGAGAAATTCAGCAGGGTTTTTTTAACAAACATCGAAAAACAAGCATTAGATAATATGAGAAAAAGAAAATCTTCTCATACGCTTCATGAGCTCAGCTCTGCTTGTTGGCTCTGGGATGTTCGGCACATAGACGGGAACTTTTTCTGTAAGTAGAGGAAACTGGTTTAATACAAACTCAAGCTAGCATAAAGAGTATGAATAAGGTAGGGAATGATTCAAGCCCATTACCTGCATTTGTCTTCTCATTTTTGCTTGGTTTAATTTTCTTCCCTAAAAAGGTTAAGGCCAAAGGTTAAACTGCAAAGATGTGAAGAGCTGCTTCCTGTTTCATGCAAACATGTGACACAACTCTCTGACAATCTATCTATACTTGATGAGGAATTTCCAAGAATAGAGAAAAATTGTGAGTGAGGCTAAAATGGCATGTCTAATCTTATATTTTTGTCATACATTTTCAATATTGTACATTTATGGAGATTGTGACAAATGTGTCTTATTTTGAAAAGCTTGCACCATCATTTTCCACTCATTAGTTTCACTGCAATGGATGAAGGCTGAGTTAACAAAATCCAAAATAGAGTGTTTGACATGGCAGCTACCACCATCCAAGTAAGAGCAGGTAGAGGTCATGATGTTAAATGAAAAATGTTCAGCATCATCTTGTAAATACACAGTAAAGTCTGTCTAGGACACATCTGTCAGTAACTCAATTGACATGTTGCAAATACATAACATGTTAGTTACAATGCAAATAAAACTAACGTATAAATAATGTCAATAGAATGGTTTTATATTGTACCTTGTTTGGTCTGTGAGAGGATTATTGCAGAATTGGCTGGCATCTTGAGGCTGCGTGATGATAGTCCTCGTCCAGAGGCTTCAAAATGCTGCGATTGATCCAAAGTTAGAGTACAAAGTCTTCCACTCGACTTTTATACCCGCAGGGAAGATGAACCGTGGGCGTTTTTAAGAGTGTCTGAAAGAGGTGTCGAGGTCAGTGGAACGGGCTGTCAGCGGGAGGTAAAAGGGGTGTATGCACTTGACTTTGACATATGGATATAAGTGAAGCAAGCACGGGCATTTGACACCCCTGAAACTTTAGGAGTGTGTCCAGAAAAGCAAGAAGACGGTTAGAAACAAGACTGAGAGTAAGACTCAGAAACGAGGCCTGTCGGCGTTGTCAACATGAGGGGCACAGGCGGAGGAGGAACCACAAGAAGACATCTCAGTCAAGCTGGACAAAAGATGTTAATGTGATAGAAGATGATCCATGGCCCACATAATCTATTTTTAATTTACATTTACATTATTTGCATGTTGAAGTATCCTTTTTTTAAAGTCTCTGAGATAACTGAGCTACCAAGCCTTGCATCAAGGGCATCCGTATTAAGTGTCATCATTTGCAGTATCTCTTGGACTTTCCTTCAAGTTTAAAAGTGCCAAAAAATGTATCAGAATTTTCCTGGCAGCCTTTGCCGGTGTCCAAACACAGAAAACTGTAGCTGGGCTGAGCATTTGCATCAACTTTATAGATGTAGAAGAGCCACATTTGAGCAAAAACTGGGTTTAGTGTCTAATTTTGTTACAAGATTATCAGCGCAAACAACTTTATGTACATCTGATAATCCCTTTGCTTAAGAGGTGAATTGGCGTATTGGGTATTCTTCGATGTAAAACTAGGATGACTCGACCAGGACAGGATAAAGAGAGGCCTAGTCAGCTTATTCGTGGATATTCTGTTATTGACCATGTTGTTGTTGTGTGTATTGCTAAAAGCCCATCTTAAAGAAATGAAAACGTGAGCTTATATACCTGTTTACTCGTTAATCAGTGCGCTTCATTAATCACCTGATAGTGGGTAAATTCATTTGGCACACTTTCATATATTTTTGAATGAACACACCAGGACAAAATGTGTCTCACTCACTGTTTTATTATTTATTCAAACTTATGCATACATTCTGCATACATTCATAACAGAGTAGGTAACACTGTACATTCTTTACAAGCAATAACAAAGGAGTAATAGAAATACATATAAATATAACAGTATAAACCTCAAGTGGTCCGGTTGATCCAGGCAAGTCCAAAACAGTGGGCTGAATCCTAACTGATTCTCACTGGACTTTACCTTTACTGAAACATGCTAACCTACGTACTGTATATCAGTCTCAGATATGCCGTATATAAGGAGTATATCTCATGGGAACTGATGTTTCAATTATTATAATTTGCATAGGATTTATGCAAAATTATATTAATGTAAATGTTCCAATGACTGTTGGTGTTGTCCAGTCATTTTGTGCTTAAAGCTACCATAACTGTAGCTTTATTACAAAAGGATGACATAGTTTCTCTCATCTCATGATAAGGAACTTTTAGAAATGTTGGTTCAGTCCTTCATTCCTCCTTCTTTGTGATCAAACAGTGCGAGTGGTTCCCCACCCAGAAACCTGGTAACATTTTATCCTTGAAGGAGCTCCTAACCTGCTGCAAAAGTTTAACCTCCTTCACCCCTGTGCTCTCCTCTCCCTCCTTCACCTCATCCACAGCGTAGAAATTTAGGATTCCCGCAGGCTGATCGAGGTAAACCCCAATTGTGGAGCACTTAGGAATCTCCGTGATCTCTATACTTTGGCTCTTGTGCCACGCATTATAGCTCGACCCGCTCCAGCCCAGACCCCAGGACTCCTCGTTCTCTCCCAGGCCGCAGGATCCATCTTTGTTCCTCCTCCCCGCCTGTTCGTACGCGACCCCGACCACGACCCATCCTGAAAACTCCACCTCCCAGTAGCCTCGGAAGCCCAGGATGCCTTCTTTGCAGAGAACCTTTAGGAACGCAGATAAGAATGTCAGCATAATTTAGAGGTAATCCAACACAACCTGTGATTTATTGTAGCTGCTACTGTGAAGAATTTATGGCAGCCTCGCTTTTTCTGGTTTGCAATGTCAAGCCAGTTGGCTCAAGATTTAAATAATGACAGGTCACACCCATCTGGTCCATAACACATCAAACTCCACTGGTTATGACATGGTAATGACAAGTTTTAAGTACTTCTTCATACTGTACCTGTGGAGCATACTCATATCGCTCTGGTCTATCCAAGACGGGACAAGTGACATTATCGGTCATACGGGCCACCTTAGCACCGCCATCTGTGATCCACAGCACCTTATTGGCTGTCTTGTCATCCAGGGAAAGGTTGAACCAGTCTGAATAAACAGAAAGAAACAATGATTTAAATGAGAAATCAAGTTTGGACCAAATGGTTAAAGAATAAAAACAGGTAAAAGAGTAAGAATCTCACGTTTGATGAGATCAGCTCTGCATTTTGGTTCAGGGAGATTTGGCTCGTAGGCTGGGATCTTCACTGAGGAGTGAGTGACAAAACAACATCAGTCAAATATCACACGAGGCAAGGGGAACTGCATACGGATGAGATTTTATCTGCATTTAAAGGAACAGTCATTATCAACCCAGGCTGATGGAAAGTCAGGTGAAGTTTCGTAGCCCACAAAACATTTCTGGACCTTTACAGCAAAATATAGTTGCAGCATTCTGCTAAACAACTGAAGTAGATGGGGACTTGAAAATGAAAAACTATAATCAAAGTCTCTGGGAGCCCTGAGATCTCAGATTGATTTGAAATGATGTTATTTACACCCTCGACGTGTGGTCTCCTGCACCCATTTGAGACAGGGTGCATGCTAATGCTTTTAGCCTAGCAGCTAGCGAAGATTTCTGCTACAAAAGGTTGCAAATGACATCTTTTCAAATAAATTTGAAATCTCTTTGATCATCCTTAGAGATGGATTTACACCGGAGGAGCAGTATGTTTTTTTCCCCATCTGTCCCATTGTGGTTTTGCTGTGAAGCTCCAGAAATGTTTTGTAAACAACAAAAAGGGGTTGAGTAGATAATGACTGAATTTTCATTTTTGGTTGAACTGTTCCTTTAAAACAGCCTGTAATAAGGTGACTGTCTTACCTGTGGGTGTGCTTCCAGCTTTGGCTTTTTTGGCTGCAAAAACATAAAAAAAACAAAATTTGTTTTCACCAGAGCAACCTATATTAACATCAACATAAACTTGGCTGTTAAAAATAAATAAAAATAGGAGATATAATACTACAGGAAAATACTACAGGCGACAGCAGGTACGCGTCAGGTGTGTCTCAAGAGATGATGGAGCAAGCCGCTGCTAAAAGAAAACCATCTGCCTCTGTCAGATCATCACATCAACAACTGCATGCTGCCTGGAGCTGGTGGTTGATTCATGCCAGGCGGTTGGAATGATCAAGACACCACACATGCTGCAGGGTTGACTCGGGTCAGACTAGCGTGCAGCGTGGGAGAAGGTTATCAGATAAGAAGAGGGACATGATCTGCGTGCTTGGATCCAACATTTGTTTACTGAGGTAAATAACAACCCAGAGAGTTGGGTAAAGTCATCCAAAAAGTGACTAATTGCATTTTAAACCACAAGTGGTGCGCTGCAAGGGTGCTTATTTGAGGGGTTTTCACACTTGCTCATCTTTCCCAAACTTAATTATGAAGTGGACACTCTTTAGTAAAAGAAGCTTATAGTATTACAGATGAAAAAATAATTAGTCTGCTAGCATTTAGATGTCAAATGAAGCTTGATAACAGGCAGCGATATTGTGTCATTACTTTCCGTGAAGTAGTAATTGATGAGTTACATAACAGGCTTATCCCTAATGCCAATTTGGTAACTAATACTTTGGTATCATGTGTAAGTATTCTTTTTAAGGACGGAGATCAAGAGGAGGAGACACTTAATCCCTTCAGCATTAAGATGTCAAGTTAAGTTATTCGTTTTATTTATACCAACAAGCAGTATCACCTCCAGAATAAACTATTAATCATTCACAGATCAGCATCGTCTCGGAATATGAATGGAAGTCTATCTTGGCAAGCCGAAGTGGATGAATTTTAAGATATTATTTCCAGGCTCTGTTTGCATCTGTATACATTGGGACAAAGGGGTCAAGGTGAGGCTGCACATTTAAACCCTCTTGTCAACATTAACCACATTTTTCAAACTTAACGGTTATTTTTACGCCACGTGGTATGCGTGTCACGTCCAAATGAGCCAATATTTATCTCCGTGTTGACTGGAGGCTGAGGGAGCCCAGGCGGGAATGTCAAGCCACCTCTGGATATAGCACAAGGTGATGAAAATAACCGCATTGTCTGTTCTCATCACAACCGGACACCGTACAAAACGTTTAAGCTTAAAAAAGTGACCACAAACCCGCTGTGACAATCTGTACGGGGCTTGTTTCTCGTGTTGCGACAGGATTTCAATGAATGTTTTTGACTGTGAGTGATATAATCATCATTGCACCTGTTTTGATTGTGATATTGTCAAATTTAAGAGTGTGAAAAAGTGCATTTTCATTGATGGTACAATGTTCCTATCATTAAAAAGCTAACAGCTATACTGGAAATCTCTTAGTTTTCCTTGTTGTCACAGTCAGACTACAGTTCAGACGAGATTCTACTGTAAACCCCAGCCACAATCCTGCTCAACGTCCCCCATTTTCAAGACTGGCATTATACAGTCTTAATACATGCAGCATGTTAAATCTTTTTTAATGCAGATGATGTTGACACCAGCAGACCCTCGCTCCCAGGCAATAAAACCATTATGCGGCCCTCATAAAGACAAGCGTGAAATCAGCCAGTGAAATATTGCGCTTTTCACACTAGACATAAACTCCAGTGACCCGTTCACTCAGGATCTGCCTGAGAGGATAATAAATAGGCCTCACTGCTGCACACAAAGACTGAGGTTATTAAATCAGTGCACTTAAAGCATTGCTCATAATGCTTTCCTACTTAAAGGTTTATATAAACTAAAAATGTAGATAGGCGTGTTGAATATAACTATGAGATTTAGCAAGAAAATCAATGATTCAAAATTGTGTGAAATGCAGAAAATGAAGCTCACCTTTATCCGACTTCCTGGTGTCAGAGATGATCCTCGTGGTGGTGGGCATCTTGTCTCAGCCTGATGTCTCTCTCAGTGTGATGATGAGTCTCTTGTTGGCTCCACTGTGTGACAGCTTAATGCCTCTCTTATATACCCTTTAATGCAGGACAGAGGTGAAGGATTGAGAGAAGGTGGTGTGGACGTGAGATAAAACTTTCCAATAGGAAGCAAGGGAGGGAGGCAAGAGGTTTGTAATCGGAGCTGTGTATATATGTTTTTCCTTAAAAAGGTTAGATGGATGCTGAGATGTCTGCACGACACCCCCTGTTACCGAGTAAACCCCGCCCCAGTCTCCTTACATCACCAGCACTGATCTCTTCACATTGCAGGGTGACAGCATTGATGGTACACACACACAACCACACACGCACAGTCACATGTAGGTAGGTGCAAAGTAGTGTGAGGTTGAACAGGTGCTATGACATAAGGAAAAAGTATGAGTATGTTCACAATATAAAAGTTTTCTCCACAGTGGAGCACAACATACATAAAGTCTGCATTTACGTTGTTCTTATATCCTTATATCCTGAATTTAAATGTCAAAAACAACCAATCCAACTGTATTTCCCCCTTAAAAATGTTCATAAATTAATTATTTTTGTCATCTGTCATTGATACAACTGTATCTTTAGATTTCTTAAGTCAAGTACATATGAAGTGTTGCTATACATTTAACTTAAACTGCCAATGGACAAGTGTTTTTGCTTTCTGAAGTAAATGTTGATTGCACAGCGTCATGGCAAGAATGATGACTCCGTCTGTGTTTAAAGTGGTTCCCTATAAACTTCACTTTCACTCTGTTATTCTGTCTGCCACCGGGCTGCAGCCTGGCACCATTCCACTGCTCTATTACAGACTAAATGAACGAATAAACCTTTGCTTTGTCCTGCGTTGTTGGTAGGTTCTACTGAGGAAACTGAAAAAGCGATCTGGTTGTCTATTGCAACAGCTGTGCCAAGAATAATACCACTTGGAAATGTTAGTGGTGGGAAAATATGCCTGTTTCCACTTTAATTATATAGAAATACTTCATCAAGAAATACGTTTTTTTGATTCTTAGAATAAACAACATGAAACAAGACATTTGAAATTATGACTTTATTGCTTGTGATCACATTGAAGCAAAATCATTGTACAGTGTAACCTTTAAAAGACAATCGTTTTTTAATTAAAGGTGCAGTACGTGCAAATTGGCTCTCGAACACCAAACAAATAGGTGGCCGTTAGCTAGTTAGCTCAGTTAGCCATGTAGCGAGAGTACTGGGAGTTGGGAGTGGTCTAAAATTAAGGAAGGGCTGGGGCTAGCTGGTTAGCATGCTAACTTCAGTACTTCACCACAATACATCAACGTCTTTAAAATAACGCCTTTAATTTCACAATAAACTCTCACATCTATAAAACTATACATGTTTGCATGAACACTTTTACATCTTGATCATTAATAAGTCAATCAAATAGTTGATATTAACATCTGATAATCGTACATTTATTTTTCATTTATTCATTTTATTTGTCAGGGACAGTGCATATTGATGAACATTGCTGTAAATATGCCAGAATTAGCCAAGAGGCTAGTTTTCATCTGTTGTCCCTGGCCAGATGTAAAGTGGCATCCTAAAATCAAGACATTTAAATGAATATGGGCCAATATACAACATGTACAATCTAAACACACCTATATATATCTACATTCAACCCACTAACCCAAATACTTAAACAACCACAAACCACTTGCCTGGAAGGTCTTCAGGTCATCGTGCCAGGCTTAGCCACGCTCCTGACCGGCATTATCACATCAACCATTTACAATCAAATGCCTTAATGCACATAGCACGGGCTGCAGGAGAAAGCAATGTGCTGGTCGTAAACCCTTTCTTGTGATATGCTCTCCACTGCCGCCTGCTTGATTGAGGTGTTTACTGTTCGGGCTCCTGGCCAAACCTCGAGTCAAGGCTGTCTCGTCCTTCTTGTGTTCCTGTCTGTCCAAGCAGACGACTGACTGGGCCGCTGACTATAGTGCAAGTGACATAGCAAAGACAACATACCAGGACGTATCATGTCAGAACTGCCCGATGGGATTTATTGGAAAAGGGGGAGAGTGTTGGTAACAGGTTTGCATGTGTACTTACCTGAGAAATCTCCTCTCATAAGATAAACAGAAACCAGAGGCACCAGGCTTTTAAAACGCTGATGACAGAAAAGTGATCTCTGCCAAAACACTGAGCTGTGAGTCTGCTCACTGGCTGCTCTGGATGTTCAAGGTCATGTCTTCAGTTTGTCATAAAAGGTCATAACACGGAATTGAAAGTCTTAAATGTGAGTTTTCTTGGCTTGTACTTGAAATCTTTACATTTCAAATCAAGCCACGTTACAATGTCACCAATTTATACACACTGATGGGTTGCTTATGAATGAATGATCAACTATTATAAAGCACCAAGAATGTCTACAGAGTAGTATATTGACATGTGAAGGGAACACATGGTATGATGGAAGCATTTCAATCCTGTAGTGTCTAAACACAGACATTAAGGATTAAAAATCTACCACAAAAATAAGGACGTAACAGAGAAAACTACAATAAAAAAACAATGCGTCCCAGAATCACCAGAAACAAACTCCAAATGAACCTCGAATCAGGTTTCTCTTCTCTCCATCACCATTTCCAAACGGGCATAAAAGTATCCCTGAGCTCAGTTCCTCCAGTCTTAT